>NC_053424.1:92048324-92317871 GCF_007990345.1 Gossypium hirsutum
TATGTATACAATATATTTTTTTGTAAATACTATGGTATGGTGATGGAATGGTTGAGGAAAGCTGATAATTATAAATTATGAAATATTTAGTTTAGATTATATTTGATGTTAAGGAAAATTATTAAGATACTTAGTGCATAAAACTCAAAAAGGATGAAATTGCATAAATAGAATACTGCACCAACACTGATCGATTTAAAAATTAGGAAAATCATAGAAATTGACTTGGTGATGACACATATCAATTGAAGCTATTATTCTAGTTTCACATGAAATAAATGAAACAGGTAAGAAATTATATGTACAAATATTGAATTTTAGTGAAACAGTCATAGCAGTTTCTGAATCCCCTGTTCCAACTTAGAAATTCACCATAAATTGTAAAGATATAATAGGTAGTGATTTATAGTCTCAGAATCCTTATTGAGTCTAGTTTCATTATAAATAAACCTCATAGTCATATGAATTTTTTACAGAGAGAAATGTGGTTCGTAGTAAACAGAGGTCTGACCAGTCAAGTCCTGAAATAGGGGTACTTTAACTAATAAACTGTACTAATTGGCCTAACCAAAAATTCTATAAAAAAATTAGTAGATAGGTATATGAGTCTAGATTATGGAAAATTTACGGATCTTGATTTCGAGTTTCGTAACTCAAGATATGATTTTTCTTGTGACTGTGATGCAAGTAGCTTAAAAGCTGTGAATGTAGAAATAAATAATCCAAAGTTCTAAATATGTTAAATTAAGCTTAGTAACACCTCATACTCGACTCCGGCGACAGTCTCGGGCATGGGGGCGTTACATTAGTGGTATCAGAGCAGGTTTAGTCAGTTCTCGGACTACGTGTTGTATGTACGGATTTTGCTATACATGCCATATGTATGAATTGTGATAGTGTGACGACTTCTGACCTTTTTAAATGATTTTTATATAGTAAATGGATCCCGATCCAGCTGTGGCAGACGAAGTAGAGAGTAATGCGCCAGCTCCGGCTGAAGGGGCAGCGCCGACTGAAAACCCACCTCCTACTGTGGTCAGGGAGGAGGAGAAAGGGATCGGGAAGCCTTTCTCCAAATGATGAGTGCATGGTACTCTGAGTTCGTTCGTACGAACCCAAATGTACGACCTCCCCCACCTCCCCCAATTCCTCAACCTGTACCCCCGATGCCTCAAGGTATGGATATGATAAAATTTCACAGAACCCCCGTTGACAGAATTCGTAAACAAGGGGCTGAAGAATTAGAGCAAATATTGATGATGATGCAGAGAAAGCAGAGTTCTGGCTTGAAAATTCTATCCGGGTATTTGATGAATTATCTTGTACACCTGAAGAATGTTTGAAATGTGCTACATCTTTGTTGAGAGATTCAGCCTATAATTGGTGGAAGACTTTGATTTCGGTGGTACCGAAAGAGAAAATAACCTGGGAATTCTTTCAGAAGAGTTTCAGAAGAAATATATTAGTGAAAGATTTATTGATCAGAAGTGTAAAGAATTTCTTGAGATGAAGCAAGGTAATATGACGGTTACAGAATATGAAAGAGAGTCTGTTCGATTAAGTAAGTATGCCAGAGAGTATGTTCCTACAGAGGCCAAGATGTGCCGACGATTTGAAGACGGGCTCAACGAAGACATCAAGGTATTTGTTGGAATTCTTGAATTAAAAGAAATGGTAGTACTGGTTGATCGAGCTTGCAAGGCTGAAGAACTACTTAAAGAAAAGAAAAAGGTAGAGGCTGAGACTAGAAACTGGAAGAAAAGACCGATGAGTAGTTCATTTTCACAGTAACCTAGAAAGTCAAGGAATATGAATCCTCGTTCCCAAGCTTCAGCTGGACAATCATATAGGAATTATAAGAAGCAAAATGTGGGTCCTAAATCTCAGAATACTTCTGCAGCCAGTGTAGGGAACTCGAGATTTGTTAAACCCGAGTGCCAGCGATGTGGTAGAAATCATTTTGGTCCGTGCAGAGCAAATGAATGTTTCGATGTGGTTCTCCGGATCATTTTATAGAGACTGCCCAGAGAGAGCTGAGAAAGAAAATTTCAGAATGTAAAAGCTAGTGGTGCAGACTCGAGGGGAAGGTATCCGAGAAAAGCTGGAAGTGAAACAAGCAGTAAGAATGTAGCCAGGATGCACCGGTTAGACCTGAAGGAAGGGCTCCGGCTAGAACTTATGCTATTAAAGCGCGTGAAGATGCTTCCTCACCTGATGTGATTACCGGTACATTTCCCTCTATAATGTTAATGTTATTGCTTTGATTGATCCCGGTTCTACTCATTCATATGTATGCATGAAACTGGTGTCTAGTATGAATATACCTGTTGAGAACACAGAATTTATGATTAGAGTGTCGAACCCGTTAGGCAAATGCGTGATAGTTGATAAAGTAAGCAAGAAATGCCCTTTAATGATTCGGGATCATTACTTTTCGGCCGACTTGATGTTGTTACCGTTTGATGAATTTGATGTTATTTTGGGTATGGTTTGGTTGACATTACATGATGCTAAAATAAATTGCAAAGAAAAGGTTATAGAATTAAAGTGTGAAAATGGTGAAACTCTGCGGGTTGAATCAGATAAATCAGAGGCATTGCCTAGTGTGATTTCTTCAATGTCGGCTCAAAGATATTTGAGAAAGGGTTATGAAGCTTATTTGGCGTATGCAATTAATACAAAAGAAGTTGAAAAGAAAGTTGAATCAGTGCCGGTTGTGTGTGAATTTGCGGACGTATTTCCAGAAGAATTGCCGGGTTGCCTCCAGTCAGGGAAGTAGAATTTGGTATTGATTTGATACTGGGAATAGCTCCAATTTCGATTGTTCCGTATAGAATGGCACCAGCAGAGTTGAAGGAATTAAAGTCGCAGTTGCAAGAGTTGACTAATAAAGGTTTTGTGAGACCGAGTTTTTCACCTTGGGGTGCTCCCGTGTTATTTGTGAAAAAGAAGGATGGTTCTGTGAGGTTGTGTGTTGATTATCGGCAGTTAAACAAGGTGACAATCAAAAACAAGTATCCGTTGCCAAGAATTGATGATTTGTTTGATCAGCTAAAAGGAGCGACATGGTTTTCAAAGATTGACTTGAGATCTGGGTATTACCAACTGTGGGTAAAGGAGTCGGATGTGCCTAAAACTGCTTTTAGAACAAGGTACGGTCATTATGAATTTTTAGTTATGCCATTCGGGTTGACAAATGCTCCTGCTGTGTTTATGGATTTAATGAATCGCATATTTCGGCCATACTTGGACAAATTTGTTGTGGTGTTTATAGATGATATTTTAATTTATTCAAAAGATGAGACAGAGCATGCTGAGCATTTGAGGATAGTTTTGCAAACTTTGAGAGATAAGCAGCTGTATGCTAAGTTTAGTAAAAGTGAATTTTGGCTTCGGGAAGTTGGATTTTTGGGTCATATTGTTTCAGCTGATGGTATACGGGTTGATCCTAGTAAATTTCAGCCATTGTTGATTGGAAACCATCGAAAAACGTAATTGAAGTTAGAAGTTTCTTGGGGCTAGCTGGGTATATCGGCGGTTTGTAAATGGATTTTCTATAATTGCTGCTCCTATGACTAGACTACTCCGAAAGGATGTTAAATTTGAATGGACGGAAGAATGTCAACAGAGTTTTGAAGAATTGAAAAAGTTATTAACTGAAGCACCAGTGTTGGTACAACCCGAATTAGGTAAAGAATTTGTGGTGTATAGTGATGCTTCTCTAAATGGTTTGGGGTGTGTACTCATGCAAGAAGGAAAAGTGGTGGCTTATGCTTCGAGGCAGTTAAAACCTCATGAGAGGAATTATCCTACTCACGATTTGGAATTGGCTGCAGTGGTGTTTGCTTTGAAGATTTGGCGACATTATTTGTATGGTGAAAAGTGCCGGGTATATACCGACCATAAAAGTCTTAAGTACTTGATGTCACAAAAAGACTTGAATTTAAGACAGCGAAGATGGTTGGAATTATTGAAAGATTACGAGCTTGTTATTGATTATCATCCGAGAAAAGCGAATGTGGTTGCTGATGCTTTGAGCAGAAAGTTGTTGTTTGCTTTGAGAGTTATGAACACTCAGTTGAAAGTGTCAGATGATGGTTCAATTCTAGCAGAGCTAAGAGTAAAACCGAAGTTTTTACAAGAGATTTCTGAAGCTCAGAAAGATGATCAAGATTTGCAAGCCAAGAGAAAGCAGTGTGAAGTTGATACAGAGTCAGATTTCAAAATTGGTTCTGATGGGTGTTTAATGTTTAAAAATCGGATTTGTGTATCGAAGAATGAGGAACTGATTCAAAAGATCCTACAGGAAGCACATAGTGGTTATTTCTCGATTCATCCGGGTAGTACGAAAATGTATAATGACTTGAAGAAAATGTATTGGTGGAATGGAATGAAAAGAGATATATTAGAGTTTGTGTCCAAATGCTTAATTTGTCAACAGGTGAAAGCTGAACACCAAGTACCTTCAGGATTACTCCAGCCTATTATGGTTCTTGAATGGAAATGGGATCGGATTACTATGGATTTTGTTTCAGGATTGCCATTGACTCCGGGAAAGAAAGATGCCATCTGGGTAATAGTTGACAGATTAACTAAGTCGGCTCATTTTATCCCGGTACGTACGGATAATTCTCTTAACAAGTTGGCTGAACTGTATATTAGAGAAATTGTTAGATTACACGGAATACCATTATCGATTATTTCAGATAGAGATCCAAGGTTTACCTCTCGGTTTTGGCAAAAGTTGCAAGACGCGTTAGGTACAAAGTTAAATTTCAGTACTGCTTTTCATCCACAAACTGATGGACAATCAGAAAGAATAATTCAGAATCTTGAAGATATGCTTAGATGTTGTGTATTGGAATTTCAAGGAAGTTGGGAAAGATACTTACCGTTGGTGGAATTTGCTTACAATAATAGTTATCAGACGAGCTTGAAAATGGCACCTTATGAAGCATTATATGGTCGTAAGTATCGAACGCCATTGTATTGGACTGAACTCAAGGAAAATCAGATTTATGGAGTTGACCTAATAAAAGAAACTGAAGAAAAAGTGAAAGTAATTCGAGATTGTTTGAAAGCTGCTTTAGATAGACAGAAATCTTATGCAGATCTAAAACGAAAGGACATTGAATTTCAAGTTGGTGATCAAGTATTTTTAAAGGTGTCTCCGTGGAAGAAAGTCCTTAGGTTTGGACGGAAGGGCAAATTAAGTCCGCGTTTTGTTGGGCCGTATGAAGTAATTGAAAAAGTTGGACCGGTAGCATATCAGCTAGCATTACCACCTGAATTAGAGAAGATTCATGATGTGTTCCACGTATCTATGTTACGTCGGTATCGTTCGGATCCTTCACATGTAGTTTCACCGATAGAAATTGAACTACAACCAGATATGACCTACGAAAAAGAACCGATTAAGATTTTAGCTCGAGAGGTCAAATAACTAAGGAATAAAAATGTTGCACTTGTGAAGGTGTTGTGGCAAAGGCATGGGGTAGAAGAAGCTACATGGGAATCCGAAGAAATTATGAGAAATCAATACCCACATCTGTTTACCGGTAAGATTTTCGAGGACGAAAATCCTTAAAGGGGGAGAGTTGTAATATCCCGAATTAGGGCCTAATCGGAATAGTGGTTTCGTGACCATAAATCCGAGATAGAAATAATTATTTTATAATTATTTTTGAGGTTTATGATATGATTGCATGATTGTTTGAAAATTTCGTGATGAAATTCTATGCCTAAAGTGCTTAAATTGAAAGTAGGGACTAAATCGAATAAGTTGCAAAACTTGCATTCTAGAAGTTTTTAGTATGAAATTGTTTTGGAATATTAATGAGGAGGTCTTAAATAGCAATTTGACCAATTTTAAGTTCATGGACAAATTTAGGACATGGAAGGAATTTTTGGAAAGTTTAGTAGTAAGGGTATTTTGGTCATTTAGTTATTAAAATGAATTAAAAATAAAATTAAAAGCCAATTTTTGTCCATCTTCTTCATTAGGCCGAAATTTCAAGGGTTATCCATAGCTAGGGTTTGTTTCAAGCTTCCAAGCTCCATAGTAAGTGATTCCAAGCCCCGTTTTTAATGATTTTTACGATTTTGAGATCCCGGTAACTCGATAAAGCTTATGTTAGCAATAATTTAACCTAGGGTTTATATTTGAAAAATACCCATAGGTGAAATTTGTGTATTTTGATGTTTTATGATAGAATATGAAGTTTTAAATTATGTTAGACAACTTGTACTACTCGATTTTAAGCAAAAACGAGTAAAAGGGCTTAATCGGTAAAATACCTAATAGTCACAAGTACATGTTAGAGTGAGAATTTGATGTTGCCATAGAAGAGAAAAGTGATCAGCATGTTGTAAAACATAAGAATAAGGAATAAATTTTAATCCCGAGCCTAGGGGCAAAAATGTAAATATGCAAAAGTTTAGGGGTAAAATTGTAATTTTTCCAAAATTTGAGTTAAGGATTAATTTGATAATGTGAGTATTAAATAAGCTAAATGTGTTATTTTAGATCAAGAAAGACGTGGAATCAACCTCAATCGAGGAAAAGAAAAGATTGTGGACTAAATTGCAAAATCTTTGTATTTTGGTACCAAGGTAAGTTCATGTGTAAATAATGTAGCATAATGGTTATTTTTAAGTTATTGATGTTAATTATATGTTATGCTGAATTTTATTATGAAATGTATGCTTTGTGGTTAATTTCAAATAATATGTAAATTATGTGAACTACTTGTTAAATATAATTGTTACCGAGTATTGATTTCAGCATTCTACGGAAGACGGCAAGGATAAGTGTTCGAAGAAAAAGCCCGTTTGAACCTTAGGAATAGATTAGGATACAAGTGACATGTCACTAGGATGGTTGAGCATCCGAACTCGTTGAGTTGAGTCCGAGTTCACTTATGGATGCGAATGTCCGAACTCGTTGAGTTGAGTCCGAGTTCGTGAGATGTAACTAGGCATCCGAACTCGTTGAGTTGAGTCCGAGTTCACTTATGGATGCGAACGCCTGAGCTCGTTGAGTTGAGTCCGAGTTCGCTTATGGGCGGGTTACATGATTGCTTGATTGAATATGTGGCACTTATATGCAAATTATCCATGTATCCGAATTATATTCCGATGTGTTCAACGGGTAAAGTTCTACTCAATGGAGGAATATTCGAGATGTAAAGAGAAGTATTGGTGAGTGATGTGAAATGGTTATTTTGGACAGGTATGTATTTAACCCTCGGGTTGAGTATTGATACAACCACGATAAGGTAATAAGATGATGAAAAATGATTAAAAATGTGATATGTGTTTTAGTGATACATGCTAATGTTGATTGGTATGACTGTTTGTTACGTTACTTATTATTTGCATATGAACTTACTAAGCAATTATGCTTACTCCCTCCTTCTTACTCATTGTAGTTTTGGACAAGCCAGCTCAGGAGTCGGGATAGGTCGAAGGCTCAGTCACACTATCCGGAAGACTTTTGGTAATGGCTTGTAAATTTAAGTATGGCATGTATAGCAATATACTTTTTTTGTGTAAATGATCTTATGGTATGGTGATGGAATGGTTGAGGAAATGCTTGATAATGATAAATTATGAAAATATTTAGTTTAGATTATATTTGATGTTAAGGAAAATTATTAAGATACTTAGTGCATAAAAACTCATAAAAGGGATGAAATTTGCCATAAACAGAATACTGCAGCAACACTGACTCGAGTTTAAAAATTTAGTAAAAATCATAGAAATTGAACTTGGTGATGGACTACATATCAAATTGAAGCTTATTATGTCTAGTTTCACATGAAACAAATGAAACAGGTAAAGAAATTATATGTTACAAGATATTTGAATTTTAGTGAAACAGGGTCATAGCAGTTTCTGAATCCCCTGTTCCAACTTTAGAAATTCACCATAAAATGTAAAGATATAATTAGGTACTGTACTTTATATTCTCAGAATTATTATTGAGTCTAGTTTCATTAGAAATAAACCTCATAGTCATATGAATTTTTTACAGAGATAAATGTGGTTCGTAGTAAACAGAGGTCAGACCAGTCATGTCCTGAAACAGGGGTAACTTTAACTAATAAACTGTACTAATTGGCCCAACCAAAAATTCTAGAAAAAAATTAGTAGATTGTTATATGAGTCTAGATTTATGGAAAATTTACGGATCTTGATTTCGAGTTTTGTAACTCGAGATATGATTTTTCTTGTGACTATGATGCAAGTAGCTTAAAAGCTGTGAATGTAGAAATAAATAATCCAAAGTTCTAAATATGTTAAATTAAGCTTAGTAACACCTCATACTCGACTCCGGCGACGGTCTCGGGCGTGGGGGTGTTACAGTTATTGTAGGCAAATTCAATCAAAGATAGATATTTCTCCCAACTACCTGCAAATTCTAAGACACAGCATCTAAGCATATCCTCGAGTACCTGGATTACTCTTTCTGATTGACCATCTGTTTGTGGATGAAACGTGGTACTAAAGTTCAATTTTGTACCCAAAGCTTCTTATAACTTTTTCCAAAATCTCGAGGTAAATCTCGGATCTCTATCTGATATTATAGACATAGGTACTCTGTGCAACCTCACAATTTCAGCAATATATAATTCGGCTAATTTATCAAGTGAGTAATCGGTACGTACTGGTATAAAGTGGCCTAACTTTGTTAATCTATCAACCACTACCCAGACAGCATCCTTCTTTTGAGGAGTTAAAGGCAAACCGGTTACAAAATCCATGGTAATCTTGTCCCATTTCCACTCAGGCACCATTACCGGTTGAAGTAATCCTGAAGGCACTTGATGTTCAGCTTTTACTTATTGACAGATCAAACACTTGGTTACAAATTCAGAAATGTCCCTTTTCATACCTGGCCACCAATACAACTTCTTTAAATCATTATACATTTTTGTGCTACCAGGGTGAACTGATAAACAACCACTGTGTGCCTCATCTAATATTTTCTGAATCAATTCATCGTTTTTCGGTACACATATCCTATCTTGAAACATCAAACAGTCATCTGGTCCAACTCAAAAATCTGAGTCGTAACCTGATTCGCAACTCACTATCGTTCTTTTGAGCATCACAAATCAACTGGAGAAATAACGGTTTAGCCCTCATTTCTGCTAAGATTGACCCATCATCAGACATTGCTAACCCCGTATTCATGGCTCTCAAAGTAAAGAGAAATTTCCTGCTCAAGGCGTCAGCAACTACATTTGCTTTTCCCGGATGATAATCAATCACTAGATCATAATCCTTTAATAATTCAAGCCATCTACTCTGTCGCAGATTCAAATCCTTTTGATTCATCAAATACTTCAAACTTTTGTGATCAGTAAAAATTCGACATTTTTCACCATACAAATAATGTCGCCAAATCTTCAAGGCAAAGACAATAGCGGCCAATTCCAAATCATGTGTAGGATAGTTCTTCTCATGCGGTTTTAACTGTCTCGAAGGATAAGCTACCACTTTACCCTCTTGCATCAACACACATCCAAGGCCTGTCAATGATGCATCACTATAAATTACGAACTCCTTTCCTGGCCCGGGCTGTACTAAAATTGGTGCTTCAGTCAATCGTGCTTTCAACTTTTCAAAACTCTGCTGACATTTATCAGTCCATTCAAACTTATCATTCTTTTGCAACAACTTAGTCATAGGAGAGGCAATCATCGAAAATCCCTCAACAAAACGTCTATAATACCCGGCTAAGCCTAAAAAGCTTCTAACCTCAGATACATTCTTTGGCAGTTTCCAATCAACGATCGCAGAAATCTTGCTTGGATCCACCCGAATACCATCACTTGAGACTATATGTCTCAAAAATCCGACTTCACGAAGCCAGAACTCACTTTTACTGAACTTAGCAAATAGTTTCTTTTCTCTCAAGATCTGCAATATGGTTCTCAAGTGTTCGGCATGTTCAGACTCATCCCAAGAATAAATTAGAATGTCATCTATAAACACTACTACAAACTTATCCAAATATGGCCAAAAGATCCGATTCATTAAGTCCATAAATATAGCTGGAGCATTTGTTAAGCCAAAAGGCATCACAAGAAACTCATAATGTCCATACCTTGTCCTAAAGGCGGTTTTCGGCACATCCGACTCCTTAACTCTCAACTGGTAGTAACCAGACCTCAAATCGATCTTTGAAAACACTGTGGCCCCCTTTAACTGATCGAATAAATCATCAATCCTCGGCAATGGGTACTTTTTCTTTATAGTCACCTTATTAAGCTTATGGTAATCAATGCAAAGTCTCATTGAACCATCCTTCTTCTTTATGAACAATACAGGAGCACCCTAGGGAGAGAAACTCGGTCTCACAAATCCCTTGTCTGTTAACTCCTGCAACTGAGTCTTCAATTCTTTTAATTCAGTCGGAGCCATTCTACATGGAGCAATCGAGATCGGTGCAGTACCCGGCAACAAATCAATGGCAAACTCTATCTCTCTGTTCGGAGGCAACCCAGGAAATTCCTCTAGAAATACATCTGGAAACTCACAGACTATTGGTACTGATTCAAACTTCAGTTGAGGCAACTCAGTATTCATTACATAAGCCAGATAAGCTTCACACCCTTTCCTCATGTATTTCTGTGCAGACATGTGCGAAATCACCATAGGCAATTTATTTGATTCATCTGTTTCAACCCACAGAATTTCTCTATTTTCACATTTCAACTCTAGTGTTTTTTGTTTACAATCTACCTTGGCATCATACATTGTCAACCAGTCCATTCCCAAGATAATGTCAAACTCATCAAATGGTAACAGCATCAAATTAGCCAGAAAACAGTGACCTTGAATCATTAATGGGCAATTCTTGCAAACCTTGTCAACTAGCACATATTGGCCTAAGAGGTTCGACACTTTAATCGTAAACTCAGTAAACTCAACAGGAAACTTTTTATTAGATACTAAATTCATGCAAATATAGGAATGAGTGGACCCGGGATCAATCAATGCAATAACAATAGTATCATAAAGAGAAAATGTACCAGTAATGACATCGGGAGATGATGCATCTTCTCGGGCACGTATAGCATAACCTCTAGCAGGTGCTCTAGCTTCTGATCTTGCCGTTGAATCTTTCATCGTAGTTTTACTGCTAGTCCTACCTCCAGTATTTCTCGGTGGTCTACCTCTACTAGCGGTGGTATTCTATCTAGCAATCTGAAATCTTTCTTCTTTAACTTTCTCTGGACAGTCTCTAATAAAATGCTCGCGAGAACCGCACCTGAAACAAGCTCGCTCGGTTCCCCAATACTCACCATAATGTTGCCTGCCACATTGCTGACACTCGGGCTTTCTAGGTCGCACATTACCCACACTTGCCACCAAAGTAGCTTGAGCTTTAGACCCCGAATATGCTCTACCACGATCTCTATGTGAATCCCCAGTTGAAACTATCATTCGAGGGTTTGTCTCTTTGGACCTCTTTGATTGAGATTGAAATGGCTTGCTTATTGGCCTTTTTTCTGGCATCTCGAGCCTCAATAGCAGCTTTTCTTCTTTCTTTGTTCAATTCTTCAGCTTTAAGAGCTCGATCAACCAATACTACAAATTCTTTCAACTCCAAAATTCCTACAAGCACTTTAATGTCCTCATTTAGCCCATCTTCAAACCTTCTGCACATAATGGCCTCGGTGGACACACATTCCTGGGCATACTTGCTGAGTCTCACAATTTCGCGTTCATACTCTGCCACAGACATCTTCCCCTGCTTCAATTCAAGGAACTCCTTCCGTTTTGATCAATAAATCGCTGACTTATGTATTTCTTTCTAAATTCTTCCTGGAAGAAATCCCAAGTAACTCTTTCTTTTGGCACCACTGCTACCAAAGTCTTCCACCAGTGGTAGGCCGAATCTCTCAAAAGTGATCTAGCACACTTTAAGCACTCCTCGGGTGTACATGAGAGCTCATCAAATACACGGGTAGAATTTTCAAGCCAGAATTCCGCTTTCTCAGGATCATCATCGATCTTTGCTCTAAACTTTCAGCCCCTTGTTTTTGAATCTTGTCAACCGAAGGCTTGTTCATTCTTACCAAATCTATGCCTTGAGCAGCTACAGGAATCGTCAGAGGTATAGGAGGGGGTGGAGGAGGTTGAGCATTTGGATTTGCTCGAATAAATTTAGTATACCAATTGTTCATCATTTGGAGAAAGGCATCCTGAGCCTCATCTCCCTGTCTCAATGTCCCAATGTCTCAGGTCTACTTTCCACAGGCGCGGTCCCTTGTGCAGGAGCTGACTCATTACTAGCAGCATCATTAGCCGCAGTTCCTTTAAGATCCATTACTATATTAAAACAAAACACAGTTTAGAATAATCAGGAGTCACCACACTATCACAATATTTTTATGGCATGTATAACTAGACTTTTACACACACTTTATTAGTCCGAGAATCGACAAACCATAGCTCTGATACCACTAAATGTAACACCCCTTACCCGTACCCGTCGCCGGAACAGGGTACGAGGTATTAACAAATTATAGTATATACTATTAAATAAAACCCAACAAAAATATGGCGTGCAATTTGATCATGGATCATTATAACATATGCCATTAACAATACAAACCAACTTCAAAGGCTTCGTACAAAATGATTAGTTTGATACTACAAGTAGTAATTTAAACCTAGACAATTATGACATGTAACAAAATAACTAAGTCTGCTATACATGCCATATTTCAAAATGTTGAGTTCAGATACCAAGAGTATTGATAGTGCGGGCAGATCTTCTACGATCTCTGACTCCTGTGCTAGCTGGATGACACTATAAGACAAAGGAGAGAAAAGAAAGTAAGCTTATAGCTTAGTAAGTAAGTATATAAATAACAAATAAGGAATCTAATATGTTTACAACATAACTCAATTATATCATATTTTTAATTTTACTGTTTACTCCAATTTGATCAAGCTGTCCCTCCTGTGTCATGATCACTAAATATATCATAACTCGAGTTACGAAACTCGAAATTCAAATTCGTAAAATTTCCCTAAATCTAGACTCATAAAAATTCTTACAAATTTTTTTCTAGTATTTTTGGTTCAGCCAATTAGTACAGTTTATTAGTTAAAGTTCCCCTGTTACACAGCTCAACTGATCTGACCTCTGTTCATTCTGAATTGAATTTATCTCAGTACACAATTCAAATAACCATGAAACTTATTTCATTTAAAACTAGACTCAATAAGGAATTTAGGCATATAAACTATATTTATTAATTTTTTTGTAAAATTTTTAATGATTTTTCAAAGTTGAAACAGGGGATCACATAGTCATCCTGAGCAAGTCTCACACAATTGTAAATATCTCAAAATATAGAATTCCTTTGCTTGCTCTGTTTCTTTTATATGAAAATAGACTCATTAAGCTTTAATTTCACATCTCATTCAACCTCTAATTAAATTCCTTATATGTTTGGTGAATTTTCAAAATCACGTCACTGCTACTATCCAAAACAATTTTAATGCTAATTTCACTCTTTCACACATTGTTTATACTAACCTCATTTTAACTTACATATATATATAACACAAATCATTTTCGCCACATTTCATACATCACAAGTGTAGGTCCATGACTAAAATGTCACCACAAAACCATCCCGTTGAACAATTCGGATTAATCCTCGATACTTGATGGTTTCAGCACACAGCCCCACCATCATATTTCATTTAATTCGGCTCTCTTGTACACATAGTGAACACTTAGTACCACTCATGGGACCTAGCTGATTTGTCTCGTAGCTCTCTTGTCTACATGGTGTCCTTCACTTGGAAGCACGCATGCGACCTAGCTAAATTTATCTCTCACGTAACTCTCTTGTCTACATGGGATACATCCCGTATCACACATGTGACCTAGCTACTATATAGTATCTCGTAGCCTTCTTGTACACATGATGTGCACTCGGCACCATACATGTGACCTAGCTACGCTCCCTCTATTTTATTCGATCTTTCCGAATGTTCAACTGGGATCTGTCTCTCTATTACTTATTTCCATTCTTCCAATAGTTGATTTATACTTCAACATCAGCTAATATATATATAATAGGTTGAAATATAAGAATGTAAATGAAATTAATGTATTATTTACATACAAACTTACCTCGGTGCAAAATATGGGAATTTGGCAATTTAGTCCAAAACTTTCTCCTTCCCCCGTTCGAGGTCGATTCCACGCCTTTCTTGATCTATAACAACATATTTAGCTCATTTAACACTCGAACTATTTATTTTAATCCAAAAATCACATTATACAAAAATTACATTTTTGCCCCCTAACTTTTACAAAATTACAATTTTGCCCCAAGGCTCGGAAATTTAATTTCAGCCCTTATTCTTATGTTTAATGACCTACTGATCATTTTTCTCTTTTATGGCAACATCAAATTCTCACTCTAACACATAGTTATGAACAATAGGTATTTTTATCGATTATGCCGTTTTGCTCGTTTTCGTTAAAAATCGCTTAGAAAAGATCGTTCTCCTAACTTGAAACATTCATACTCTACCATCAAACAACAAAATACATGCCTATCATTCATGGGTAAATTTTTAAACATAAACCCTAACTCGAACTAATGGTAGAAATAAGTAAACCAAGCTACGAGGATTTCAAAAATGTGAAGAACATTAAAAACGGGGCTTGAAATCACTTACTATGAAGCTTGAAAGTTGAAGAAACACTAGCTATGGAGGAGAGAAATTTTCGGCAGCAACTAATGAAGATGGTAACCAGTTTTGTGTTATTTTTCCCATTTTATTTCAGTTAATATACAAATGACCAAAATGCCCTTACTACTAAACTTTCAAAAAAATTCCCTCCATGTCCAACTTTTGTCCATAACTTAAGAATGGGTCAAATTGCTATTTAAGACCTCTTAGTTAATATCCCAAAGCAATTTCATACTAAAAACTTCTAAAACACGAGTTTTACAATTTATTCGATTTAGTCCCTAATCTCAACTTAAGCGCGAAATGCACAGAATTTCATCACGAAATTTTCACGAAATCATGAAATCATATCATAAACCCCAAAATAATTATAAAACAATTATTTCTATCTCGGATTGTGGTCACGAAACCACTATTCCGATTAGGCCCTAATTCTGGTTGTCACAGAGCACCTGCAAAGACCTATGCTATCCGTGCTCATGATGAGGCATCCTCCCCTGATGTAATTACGGGTACATTTTCTCTTCATGATGTTAATGTTATTGCTTTGATTGATCCGCGTTCGACCCATTCCTATGTTTTCATGAAATTGATGCCTAGTATGAACATGTCCATAGAGTCTATGAGATTTTTGATTAAAGTATCGAATCCATTGGGTCAGTATGTATTAGTAGACAAAGTATGTAAAAATTTCCCTTTGATGATTAAAGGTTACTATTTTCCGGCCGATCTCATGCTATTGCCATTTGATGAGTTTGATGTGATTCTTGGTATGGATTGGTTGGCTGCGTATGAGGTGATAGTGAATTGTGAGATATTCATTGAGTTGAAATACGAAAATGGTGAAATTCTTCGAGTTAATTCAGATGAGTCAGATAGCTCAATTTCCATGATTTCTATTATGTCTGCTCAGAAATGCTTGAGAAAAGGATATGAAGCTTATCTTGCTTTTGTGTTGAATACTAAAGATCCAAAGTTGAAAATTGAATCAGTGCCTGTGGTATGTGAGTTTCCTGATGTGTTTCCGAAAGAACTACCAGGTTTGCCTCCTATCAAAGAAGTTGAGTTTGGTATTGAATTGGTTCCAGGTACAACGCCCATTTCTATTTCTCCTTATAAAATGGCTTCAATGGAATTGAGAGAATTGAAAGTTCAATTTCAGGAACTAACATAGAAAGGCTTTCAAGAACTAGTTGTTCACCATGGGGTGCACCAGTGCTCTTTGTGGAAAAGAAAGATGGTTCAATGAGATTGTGCATAGATTATTAGTAGCTTAACAAGATGAGTATTAAGAACAAGTATCCACTACCTAGAATTGACGATTTGTTTGATCAATTGAAGGGAGTTACTGTGTTCTCCAAGATAGATTTGAGATTTGGATATTATCAGTTGCAAGTTAAAGAGTCAGATGTTTTGAAGACCACTTTTCGGACTAGGTATGGCCATTATGAGTTCCTTGTGATACCATTTGGCTTGACTAATGCTCTTGCATTTTCATGGACTTAATGAATCAAATTTCCAAACCTTACTTCGATAAATTTGTAGTTGTGTTCATTGATGATATCTTGATTTATTGTCATGATAAGACTAAGCATTCAAAGCATTTGAGAACAATTTTACAGACTTTGAGAGATAATCAATTTTATGCACAGTTTAGCAAAAGTGAGTTCTGGTTATGGGAAGTTGGTTTTCTTGGACATATAGTCTCAGGTGAAGGTATTAGAGTTGATCCGAGCAAGATTTCAGCCATTGTTGATTGGAAGCCTCCTAGGAATGTATCAGAGGTCAAGAGTTTCCTTGGTCTCGCCGGTTGTTATAGATGATTTGTAGAGGGATTTTCCATGATAGCTACTCCATTGACAAGATTGCTATCGAAAGATGTCAAGTTTGAATGGACTGAAAAGTGTCAGCAGAGTTTTAACAAGTTAAAGGCATTTTTAACTAAAGCTCCTATCTTAGTACAACCAGAATCGGGTAAAGAGTTTGTGATTTATAGTGATGCATCCTTGAATAGACTAGGCTGTGTACTTATGCAGGAAGGAAAGGTAATTGCTTATGCCTCTAGACAACTAAAGCCACATGAGAAAATTTATCTGATACATAATTTAGAACTAGCTGCCATTGTATTTGCGTTGAAAATATGGAGACATCACTTGTACAGTGAGAAGTACCGAATATTTACTGATCATAAAAGTTTTAAATACTTGATGACTCAGAAAGATTTGAACTTAAGGCAAAGAAGATGGCTAGAGTTGATTAAAGATTATGAATTAGTGATCAATTATCACCCGGGTAAGGCAAACGTAGTTGCTGATGCTTTGAGTAAAAAATCTTTATTTGCATTAAGAGCTTTGAACACTAGTTTAACCTTATCGGATGATGGTTCTATCTTAGCCTAATTAAGAGCTAAGCCAATGTTTCTTGAAGAAACTTGTGAAGTTCAGAAAAATGACAGTGAGTTCCAAACCAAAAGAGCTCAGTGTGAGTCGGGTATAGTGTCAGAATTTCAGATCAGTTTTGACGGTTGTTTAATGTTTAGAAATAGGATATGTGTACCAAAGAATGATGAGCTTATTTGAAAGATTTTAGAGGAAGCGCATAGCAGTTCCTTTTCTATTCATCCAGGTACTACAAAGATGTATAATGATTTGAAGAAAATGTATTGGTGGGTAGGAATGAAGAGAGATATCTCAGAGTTTATTTCTAGATGCTTGATCTATCAACAGGTAAAAGCCGAACATCAGGTACCTTCAACTTTATTGCAGCCTGTGTTAGTTCCTGAGTGGAAATGGGACCGAGTTGCCATGGACTTTGTGACAAGATTACCGTTGACACCGAGAAAGAAAGATGCAATATAGGTTGTGATTGATAAGCTAACGAAGTTGGCTTATTTTATTCCAATTCATATGGATTATTCACTTGACAAGTTGGCCAAGTTGTATATTTCAGAGATAGTCAAACTACATGGAGTACCGTTATTGATTATTTTAGATAGAGTCCTGAGATTCACTTTGCGGTTTTGGAAGAAGTTACTGGAAGCTTTTGGCACAAAGTTGAGTTTTAGTACAGCTTTCTATCCTCAGACTGATGGTCAGACAGAGAGAGTTATTCAGATACTTGAGTATATGCTCAGATGTTGCCTCTTAGAATTTCAAGGTAGTTGGGAGAAATATATACCATTGGTAGAGTTTGCTTATAATAATAGTTTCCAGTCGAGTTTGAAAATGGCACCTTATGAAGCTTTGTATAGACGTAAATGCCGCACACCTTTGTATTAGACAAAGCTTAAAGAAAATTAGATTTACGGAGTTGATTTAGTTAAAGAAACTAAAGAGAAAGTGAAATTTATCAGAGATTTCTTGAAAGCAGCTTCAAATAGACAGAAGTCTTATCCAGACTTGGAAAGAAAAGAGATTGAGTATCAAGTTGGTGATAAGGTGTTCTTGAAAGTATCCCCGTGGAAGAAAGTCTTTAGATTTGGCAAGAAAGGCAAACTAAGTCCACATTTTATTGGACCATTTAAGGTGACTAAAAGAGTTGGACCATTAGCATATCGGTTAGCTTTACTTCCAGAGTTAGAGAAGATTCATGATGTGTTCCATGTGTCCATGATACATCGTTATCGTTCTAATCTTTCACATGTGATTTAACAGACAGAGGTTGAGATTCAACAAGATATGACTTAAGGTGAAGAACTGGTAAAGATTTTAGCTCGAGAGCTCAAGCAACTAAGGAACAAAAGTATTCCACTTGTGAAAGTATTATGGAATAGGGATGGGGTAGACGAGGCTGCATGGGAGCTTGAAGAGGATATGCAAAAACAGTATTCAAATCTTTCCACAGGTAAGATTTTCGAGGACGAAAATCCCTAAAGGGGGGAGAAATGTAACATCCCAAAATAGGGCCTAAATGGAATGGTGGTTGTGAAACCATGAATCCAAGATAGAAAAGTTTATTCCAATTAATTTTTATAATTTACCGAGTGATGAGATGCATGTGTTAGAGTATCGATGGATAATTTTATAGATAGCATGCTTAATTTACCTACTAGGGCTTAATTGAAAAAGTTGATAAAGGATTGAATTGAAGTAGAGGTCCTTAAATGGAATTAGACCATTAGGTTTTCATGGACAAAAATGGACATATATAAATAAAAATAACTAAAGGTTTAATGAAGGGTATTTTAGTCATTTAGTAATTAAAAGACTAAAAAAGGGAAAAAGATGGCAAAATGTGCCCATCTTCTTCATTAGGGCGAAATTTCAAGGGTTCTTCATAGCTAGGGTTTTGTCAAGCTTCCAAGCTTCATAGTAAGTGATTCCAAGCCCCATTTTTAATGTTCTTTACATTTGTGAAGTCCCGATAACTTGTTTTAACTTATTCTAGCAATAATTTAACCTACGGTTCATATTTGGAAAAATACCCATAGGTGAAATGTGTTTATTTCGATGTTTTATGGTAGAATATGAAGCTTGAAATTATGTTAAACGACTTGAGCTAAGCAATTTTAAGCAAAAACGAGTAAAATGACATAATCGATAAAAATATGTAATGGTCATAAGTACATGTTAGAGTGGGAATTCGATGTTCCCGTAGGTAAATAAATGATCAGCATGTCATAAAACATAAGAATTAGGGATAAAGTTTCATTTCAGAGCCTTGGAGCAAAAGTGTAAATATGCAAAAGTTTAGGGGCAAAATCATAATTTTACCAAAGTTACAGTTAAAGACTGTTTTGATAAATGTGAATATTAAATAAGTTAAATTTGCTATTATAGATTAAGAAGAACGATATTCGAGGTTAGACTGAGGAAAGAAAAAGGTTGAGGACTAAATCAAAATATTTGATCGTATTTTGTATCAAGGTAAGTTTGCGGTAAATAAATGCAATGTTTTATTATTTATAATTAATGATGTTATTTTTTAGGATCTATATATTTATTTTGTAAATTTATTCCTTGATGATTCAAGCAAGAATTGACGGATAAATGATACTTAAAAGTCCCAGTTAAACCTTAGGAATGTGTAGGATACAAATGTCATGACATTAGGGTTTAAAGACACCAAGGAAGACCATGCCAAGGCATGGCATTGGTAAGTTTTACAAGGCAAGGAAATCATGTAAGACCATGTCAAGACATGGCATTGATAAACTACTATAAGGCAAAGATCCCATGTAAAACCATGCCAAGGCATGGCAATGGTGAGGTCATAAGGCAAGGATACCACGTAAGACCATATCAAGAAATGGAAATGGTAAGTTTAAAAAGGAAAGGTACTCGTGTATCCTTAGTATTCCAAGTGGTTCAACGGAAAATTTAAAGAATGTACCAAAGGGAAGGTAAGATAAGTCCATGTTCGAAAGGTTCAAGTTATCTAGATAATTCATTTAGAATGTTGTTATTTATTTACTTGCAAAATTACTAAGCTTTATGCTTACTCCCTTTCTTTTCTCTCTTTTTTATAGTATTGCAAAGCCAACTTGAAAAATCGTAACACTATCAACGAGCTATTTCGGTATTTTGTGACTAGAAATACTTTAAGTTATGGCATGTATAGGGACTTGGCTATTTTGTGTGTATGTCCTTATGATATGATTAAAGAATGGCATGTGAATACTTGATAATGATTAGCTTATGATATACCTAAATAAGAACATGCTTTGGTGTTATATATGCCTAAATGAGGTTTGATGCAAAGAAATTACGGAGGAGTAAGAGTTGGCCATGGAATAGTTAGGAAACAGCAACAGTGATGTGGTTTTGAAAAATCACTAAAAATTGTAGAAATGGAATTAAAAGGTGACTGAGATATGGAATTAAAGCTTATTGATTTTATTTTCATAAGAAAGAAACAGAGCAAGTAAAAGAAGTCTATAGTCTGAGATATTTAAATTTTTGTAAGACTGGTTTAAAGTGACTTTGTGCTCCCCTGTTCCAAATTTGGAAAATCACTAGAAATTTTAAAAAAAGAATTATATGTCACAGTTTATATTTCTAGATTCCTTACTGAGTCTATATTCATTAGAAACAAATAAAAACATTATCCGTATTCTTTATCGATTTTTAGTGAAGAGAGTTCAGGTCTGCTGAGCTACGACACAGGGGAAATTTTAATGAATAAACCGTACTAATTGGCCAAACCAAAAATTCTGGAAAAATTATAGTAAGAAGATATATGAGTCTAGTTCAGAGAAATTTTATGGATTTAAATTTCAAGTTTTTTAACTCGAGTTATAATTAATTTAGTGACTGTTACGCAGATGGACAGTTTTATTACGAATAGTGAAATAAATTGTTTTGATTTGTGCAAGTAATTGGAAAATTTTTAATGTTCCTGGTTTGGTCCCGTACCGTTCCAATTACATGTTTTAAGGCCTCGAAGGCCCTTTTATGGATTTATTGGATGAATACGAGCGAATTAATTTTAAAAAAAATTATGCCCCGAACAAGTAAAATAAGTCTGGTAATGCCTCGTGCTCGACTTTGGCGATGGTATTGGGTAAGGGTTGTTACATTTATTGGTATTAGAGGAAGATTTTAGTCGGTTCTCAGAATATTCAGTATGAGTAAGAGTCTAGCTATACATGCCATACTTATATTTTGTTAGTGTGACAACTCCAGACAATTTTAAAATGTTTTTTCTTTTATAGTTATGGATCACGAATGAGTTGGTGTAGATGATGTAGAAAGTAACGCGCCTGCTCCCGCAGAAGGGACGGTGCCACCAGATAGCAGTGAAAGGCCCATTACAGTTAGTCAGGAAGGAAGGGCTCGAGAAGCCTTCTTCCAAGCTATGAATGAATGGTTTGCCGAGTACGTTCGTACGAATCCGGCCGTTAGACCTCCACCCCCTCATGATACTCAGACTACTCATTTAGCTTCTCCAGCCACAGATACAGTCAGAAGAGAGAAGCCACAATTGATAAAATTAAAAAACAAGGGCCCGAAGAGTTTCGGGCTACTAAAGATAACGATGTTGAGAAAGCTAAATTTTGGCTCGAGAATACTATCAGGGTCTTTGATGAGTTATCCTGCACACCTGAAGAGTGCATGAAGTATGTTGTATCACTTTTACAAGACTCAGCCTACCATTGGTGGAAGACACTTGTGTCAGTAGTACAGAAAGAGTGGGTTACTTGGGATTTCTTTTAGGAGGATTTCCATAAGAAATACATTAGTCAGAGGTTCATCGACCAGAAAAGAAAAGAATTCCTTGAACTAAAGCAGGGTAAGATGACTGTAACAGTCCGATTGTGACCCTAGTCGGAATATTGGTTTTGAGACCAGGTAACCTATTCTGAAAAATATTTTAATATTATTTTCTGTGTCTGTGATATGTGAATTTATATCTGCAAAGTTTCTGTGATTTAATTTGTCTGTTTCTATGCTTAATTTTGATAAAGGACTAAATCGCATAAAATGCAAAAGTTGCATGCTAATTGTTAATGGGGTTATTTGGCCTTGGCTTTTAAAATAAGGGTCATTGTATGTCAAATTTACCATTTTTTTTAATGGTGGACAAATATGGACAATAGTTGGTGGATTTTAAAATGAAATAGGTAAGGTTCAAATAGTCATTTGTGTAATAATATGTTTTATAATAAAACAAATCATAAAAATAGCCATTATCATGTTGTTCTTTCCAAAAATCAAAGAAAAAGAAGAAAGATTTGAGCTTTAAGTTTCGGCACTTGTTTAGCTTGATTAAGGTATGTACTTTGGTCCGTTTTTTATAATTTCTACGTTTCTGTGATCTTTGCTTCGTGTTCTTCAAAACCCATGTCTGAATTTCTATTTCTGTTGAAGTTTATGAAATGTGTCATTGATGATTATATGAGCTTAGTGATATTTTTATATGGATTATGAAAGATATATGTGAGATTATCATGCTTTATTCTTGAATTTTTAATGGAATAGAGCTGTTTGGCCTAATTTGTGAAAATAAGGTTTCGAGGGACTAAATTGTGAATTAAATATGTTAATTGGGCTTGTATGGAAGCTATGTATATTCAGCCAAGCTATAGTCTTGGTGAATTTTGCATATTTGTGATTTTGTGAAAAATGGACTAAATTGTCAAGGTGTGAAAAATGTATGGATTAAAATGCAAAGTGCCCTAAATATGAGTTCATGGATTATTTTGAATGTTATGAATGATTGAATGGTTGAATTTGAATTGTAATAGATCAAGAATAAAGAAAATCGGACTTAGATCAAGGGAAGTCCAAAATAGTTTAATAGTCGACTCGTTTCTGTCTGAGATTCGTACAAGGTAAGTCAAATTATAATTATGTGTTAAATTGACTAAATTTTACGTATATAAACTGTAATCTATATTGGATGGCCTTGAGTGCCTGATGAATCAATTCCGAGTAAATTCTGATAGTATGTTAGTATCTGAAAAGCTCTGCAAGTATCTAAAGGAACGTTGACATTGATCCGAGATATCGTGTAAGATTGTGTCTGGAACACAGGCCTCGATTTGAGATTAACGTGAAGACCATGTCTAGGGCATCAACATCGTATCTGATTTCATGTAAGACCCTATCTGGGACAGAGGCATTGATACTGAATTACATGTAAGACCATGTCCAGGACGTCGACATTGTAGGCGTTTATGAGTATTTGTATCATGTCTGAACTATCTGATGATAAACAACGAGATATGGGAATGAATATATGAAATGTATAATCTATACAGGTATGTTAATCTATACATGTACGTTTGTATTGTACTAAATTTCTGAATATGAAAGACTCTGCTTCTGTGAAATAATGAATGCGAAGTATGTATGGAATCATGGAAATGAAACATAACATGTATACAAGCGAATGAGCATGGTTAGGCTCATGAACTATACTGTGAATTGGTTATGAATTCTTGCTGTTGATTTGTACTTTATATGATTTAATAGTTAAACCAATTATATTTGGCTAACTAAGCTTTTTGTAGCTAACTCTATGTGATTTTTGTCTGTTTTACAATTATCGTAGCTACTGAAGGCTCGAGGATAGTCGAGGATTGTCACCACACTATTGAACTCATTTTGGTACTTTTGAAAGTGTAAATATTTTATAGTATGGCATGTATAGGCTAGAATGTTCATGCATTAGGATTTGATATGTAGATATGATATCCCAAGAAAGTTGGCTAGCAAATGATATGTTTGTGCATAGTTTTGGTATTTGGTTGGTGATGCCAAATGGTGTATGCTTGTAATGTTTTATGATCTATTATGATTTGGTCATTTTAAGCATGGAATTGGCTGAAAATTGTCGCATGAATGTTGTTTTATATTGCTTGTACGAACGACCCAAAAAGGGGTGGCAAGTTGGCTTAAACCAAGCCTGCATTGTGCCACACGGTCAAGGAACACAAGCGTGTCATATGGTCGTGGGCTTAAGTCAGTAGCTAGCTAAGTATCACACGGCCATAGCATACTAGCGTGTCTATTGGTCGTGGGTGAGAGTTAGTATGTATGCTCTGTTTTGGCACGGTTGGATTACATGGCCATGTCTGGTGCCCGTGTAAGGCACACGGCCTGGTCACATGATCGTGTGACCTCAATAGAATTGAAAAATTTTTTGAATTTTGAAATTTATGAATGTGTTCAGTTTAGTCCCGATCGTCCTTAAAAGTATATTTTAGGTCTCGTAGACCATCATAAGAGATAAATTATCGATGATTGCCTATGTATTAATATTATGTGATATCTGTGATTCTGTATTGATCTGAAATGTTTTGTCTGTCTAGTAATACCCCTTACCTATTCAGGCGACGGTTACAGGATGGTTGTGTTACATTTTATTGGTATCAGAGCCATGGTTTAGTCAGTTCTAGGACTACGATAGCGTATGTGAGTTTAGCTATACATGCCATATATCTGAAACTACGATAGTGTGATGAATCCTGACATTGAAATGTGCTTTTATATAGCAAATGGATCCCGATAGAGCTGTAGCTGACGATGTAGAAAGCAATGCGCCTACTCCCATGCAAGGGACGGTCCAAGCTGATTTTCGACCGGCTATGAGTAGTCCTGATGGTGAGGCTAAGCAAGCCTTCTATCAAATGATGAATGATTGGTTCACTCAGTATATTAGAACCAATCTGGCTGTACAACAACCTCCACCCCCGATTAATTTTCCTCAAACTCCTGTTATGCCACCAGTGAATCCGGTACAGATAAGTAGGCCACCGGTTGATAAGATTCAAAAATATGGGGCTGAAGAGTTTCGAGCTACAATGAATGATGATGCTGAGAGAGCCAAATTCTGGTTTGAAAATACAATACGAGTGTTTGATGGAATGTCTCTGAATCCTGAAGAATGTGTAAAATGTGCCGTTTCACTTTTGAGAGATACAACCTACCATTGGTGGAAAAATTTAATATCTATAGTTCCGAATGAATGGGTTACTTGGGATTTCTTCCAAGCTGAATTTTAGAAGAAATACATTAGTCAGAGATTCTTCAATCAGAAACGTAAAGAGTTTCTCAAGCTTAAACAAGGCTGTATATCTGTTACTGAATACGAACGTGAATTTGTGAGATCGAGCCAGTATGCTCAGGAATGTGTAACAAATGAAGCAATAATGTGCAAAAGGTTTGAAGATGGAATAAACGAAGATATTCGTCTGTTAGTTGGGATTTTGGAGATTAAAGAAATGGTAGTGCTCGTTGAGTGTGCTTGTAAAGCTGAAGAATTAAGTAAAGAGAAAAGAAAAGCTGATTCTGAAGCTAGAGGTGCTAGAAAGAGATCTTCGAGTAGATCATTTCAGTCTGTGTCAAAGAAATTCTGGGATGATTATAGCCGTTCAAAGGCTAATGTAAGACATTCAAACCGAGATCAAGCTTGATCGCATTTGAATTTCAGAGCTTCTGCTACTTCTGTTACAAGTGTCGAGAATGTCCAATCTAAGAAACCTAAATGTAAACACTATGGTAAAAGACATCTGGGAAATTATGGGTTGAATGGCCGAACCTGTTTCCGATGTAGATCTCTGGACCATTTCGTAAGAGATTGTTCTGAACCTGCTGAGCAATAGAATGTACAGAATCCGAGACTGAGCAACACCTTAGCTAGAGGTAGACCATCCAGAAACACGGGAACTGCAAGTGGTACTTTTGAAAGTGTAAATATTGTGGCATGAATGTTGTTTTATATTGCTTGTAGGAATGACCCAAAAAGGGATGGCAAGTTGGCTTAAACCATGCTTGCATTGTGCCACATGATCAAGGAACACGGACGTGTCATATGGCCATAGGCTTAAGTCAGTAGCTAGCTAAGTATCACACGGCCATAGCACACGGGCGTGTCTGTTGGCTGTGGGTGAGAGTCAGTATGTATGCTCTGTTTTGGCATGGTTGGATTACATGGCCATGTCTGGTGCCCGTGTAAGGCACACGGCCTGGTCACACGGGGGTGTGACCTCAACAGAATTGAAAAAATTTGAGTTCTGAAATTTATGAATGTGTTCAGTTTAGTCTCGATCGTCCTTAAAAGTATGTTTTAGGTGTCGTAGACCATCATAAGAGATGAATTATCGATGATTGCCTATGTATTAATATTATGTGATATTTGTGATTCTGTATTGATCTGAAATGTTTTTTTTTTCTGGTAATAACCCTTACCTATTCAGGCTATGGTTAAGGGATAGGGGTGTTACAATACAGTGATTGAATATGAACGTGAATTTGTTAGACTCGGTAATTATGCTCGAGAGTGTGTGTCTACTAAAGCTATTATGTGCAAGACATTTGAAGATGGGCTCAATGATGATATTCAACTGTCAGTCGGTGTTTTAGAAGTAAAAGAGTTTGTTATTTTAGTTGAAAGAGCCTGTAAAGTAGAGGAGTTACTAAAAGGAAAGGGTAAAGCTGAAATTGAGATGAAAGATACGAAGAAAAGATAGATGAGAAAGTCGTTTCTGTCTACATGCAAGAGGCCTTGAGAGTTCCCTACGAGATCTAACTTTTCAGTAGGGTATTCTATCCGATATAGAGGTAGAAGATTTGTAACACCCCGCACCCGAGACCGCTGCCGGAGTCGGACACAAGGGGTTAACGGCTTAAACCACTCATTTTCACAGTCCATTTTAAAAATTTCCAGGCAGTTGGCTAACTGTGTCACTGTCACTTTAAAAATCATATCTTGAGTTTCAAAACTCGAAAATCAGTTTTGTCATTTTTCCCTGAAACTAGACTCATATGTACATCTACAGATTTTTTTATAGAATTTTTGGTTGGGTCGATTAGTACAGTTTATTAGTTAATGTCTCCCCTGTTACAGGGTGTGACTACACTGACCTTCATGCATTACGACCTGGATATCTCCCTATACAGGGATTCAATACTGATGCCGTTTGTTTCTATAGAAACTAGACTCAAAAAGGAATCTATAAATATATGGAATGACTTCTAAATGTCTCTGGTTAATTTATAATAAATTTCCAAAGTCAGATCAAGGGATCCAGAAACCGTTCTGGCCCTGTCTCACAAAAACTTTAACATCTCATAATATACTGTTCATATTAATGTTTCGTTACTTTCCTATGAAAATAGATTCATCAAGGTTCGATTACATAATTTATTCACTATTTAATTACATTCCTACTATTTTTAGTGATTTTTCACATCCACATCACTGCTGCTGCCAGCATCTATTTTTAAGGTAAACTTTACCTATTTCATGATCCTTCATGGATCAACTAGAGTTTGTCATACATATATCAAAAGTGATCATGAATAACCATTCCCATGGCTAACCGTTGCCAACATTTCCATACCTCTCGACGGACAACATACAAAACGATTATAATGCTATGATCAAAGTATATTTAAGCCATTTTCGCATGGCTATCCAAATTTACACAATACCGAAGGGTTCATGACCAACAACAAAAGGGTGGTCCTATACATGCCATTTCAAAGTTCAACCAAAAGTATACCAAAAGGAGCTTTGATAGTGTGGGCGACTTCGACTTCAAAATCCCGAGTCCGATAGCTGAAGAACCAAAATCTATAAAACAGAGAATCAAAGAAACGGAGTAAGCATTAAATGCTTAGTAAGTTTTGAGCAAAGAATTTAGACACAACCAAAGTATAGCATTCATGTAGCTAAACAGATAATTTCATATGCACAAATTTTCAATATCATACTTACTTCACATTACCAACCCTTATATTCATACACAAAGATCAACTTAGCCAAAGGCCGGTAGCTCATTTATCAACTGAGCGAATACTTATTTGTAAGGGCTCAACTAATTCAAAGCACATACGAAACATACCTCAATGTTGGCATGTTACAAGCGTATTAACTGAAATTTTTTTTTACAGCAAGATCGTTCATTCCCGAATCACGTACCTTCGGAATTTAACCGGATATAGCTACTCGTTCAAATGCCTTCGGGACATAGCCCGGTTATAGTAACTCGCACAAATGCCTTCGGGACTTAACCCGGATTTAGTAACTCGCACCAATGCCTTCGGGCTTAGCCCGGAATTAGTAACTCGCACAAATGCCTTCGGATCTTAGTCCGAATATAGTAACTCGCACAAATGCCTTCGGGACTTAACCCGGATTTAGTAACTCGCACAAATGCCTTCGGATCTAAGTCCGGATATGGTCACTTAGCACAAAGCCTTCGGGACTTAGCCCGGACATCATTCGAATAACCATGCACATTTAACAAAAAATCATGACACATTCGTATTTCATTTTCATTAGCAAAACTCAAACACAAGACACTTATCACTCTTGCAATTTCGGCTCAATAGCCACACACAAAGAGCATGATTTTGATTTGCTTAAAACATGATCTAATCAAATCATAATTTAAGCTCTATTACTCAAGAACTTACCTCGGATGTTGTCGAACGATTTCGATGGCTATTCGACCACTTTTTCCTTCCCTTTATCGGATTTAGATCCCCTTTGCTCTTGAGCTTAATTAAACAAATAAATTGATTTAATCATTTGAGCATCGAAAAGAGGAACACAAGGCACTTAGCCCATATTTATACATTAGACATTAAAGTCACATACATGTGAAATCATGCATCAACTCAACATATTAACCCACACTCCCTTTTAGCCGATTGTCCTAACCAAGATAAAGGCATCAATATGCTTGCCTCTAACCGAATGCATGCAACACTAATCTTCTCATGTGGCCAAGTATGCATGTATATGTTGAGGCCAATTATATGCTTAATACTTCCCACAAGTATGGTTACTTGTATTGGTTATATACCGTTTCGTTTCAAATTCAAAACTCGGCTAATACGCATTTATACACTAGTAATCAAATACTAACATTTTGCATTTTATCTTACTACCATTTCACATCTACTTTCTACCATGGCCGAATGCATCAAGACACCATTTACCCTTGCAAGGCATAAATTTCATCATCAAAACTAACAAGCTTATAATCCCATGACCGAAACCTCTAACAACACCAATTAAAATACTTCATGGGTTTGAGGTAAAACCAAGAAAGAAACTCATGAATATCGAGATATAAACACTAACATTGTTCATCTAGATTTAGCATGACACAACATCCATCACCCTTATATTTACCATAGCCGAAAACCTTACTCATTCCAAAAATTCAAATCTCAACTTGGTCACAAAAATAACTTGATATCTCACCAACACAACATCAACACCAAGCAAGAATGATGCATCCATGGCCGAGTGTCATTTCCATCACATAGCAAGATTTAGACCATGGGCTAGGTAGAACTCAAGCTAACAACTAAAACATGCATGCATCTCATGGAACATCATCAAACATACCTTGGCCTAGTTACATGCATGGCCGAACCTCTTCAACCTTTCTTCTTCCTTCCTCCTTAAAATTTTCGACCAAGGATGAACCAAAGGATGAACACTTTTTTTTTCTTTCCTTCAACTCACGGCAATGGGGGGAACAATCAGACACATCCTTTCTTTTTTTTTTTGTTTCTCATCCTACTAACACTAATATTTTATTGCCCATGCTCTTTATTTTATTAATCCTTACATAATGCATTACCCCAACATGTTTATGACATGTTTTTAGCCATAACATCTTGTCCACCCATGCTCATGGCCGGCCACTACATATTAGGGGGGGAAATTGACATGCAAGTCCTCCCTTTTGATTACATGCACTATTAGGTCCTTGTAGATTAGCCTATCACATTTCAAAAATGTCACCCACAAGTCCTTTTGACTAAATTCACATGCAATTTACTAAATCGAAGCCTAAAACTTTCACACATTCATAATCACATATTTTAGACAATAAATATCACATTCAAATAATTTGGTGACTCGGTTTAGCGGTCCCGAAACCGCTTTCCGACTAGGGTCACTTTAGGGCTGTCACAACTCTCCCCCACTTAAGAAATTTTTGTCCCCGAAAATCTTACCGGTAAATAGGTTTGGGTATCGCTCTTTCATAGAGTTCTCGGGTTCCCAAGTAGCTTCTTCGATCCCATGTTTGAGCCATAACACTTTCAATATCGGAACCCTTTTGTTTCGCAACTCTTTCACTTCACGAGCTAGGATACGAATCGGTTCTTCCTCATAACTCATATCGGCTTGAATTTCGACCTCGGAGGGGTTTATTACGTGCGAAGGATCGGATCTGTAACGTCGAAGCATCGAAACATGAAAAACGTTGTGGATTCTTTCGAGTTCAGGGGGTAAAAGCAACCTATATGCAACTGGGCCAACTCGTTCGGAGATCTCATACGGCCCAATGAATCTCGGACTCAATTTGCCCTTACGGCCAAATCTGAGTATCTTTTTCCAAGGCGAGACCTTAAGAAACACTTTGTCTCCCACTTGATACTCAATATCTCTTCGTTTTAAATCCGCATACGACTTCTGACGATCTGATGCTGCCTTCAGACTTTCACAAATTATTCTTACTTTCTGTTCAGCATCTTTAATCAAATCCACTCCGAAAATTTTACTTTCACCGAGCTCGGTCCAAAACAATGGTGTACGGCATTTACGCCCGTACAAGGCCTCGTAAGGTGCCATCTTAATACTTGATTGAAAACTATTGTTGTAAGCGAATTCAATCAAAGGTAAATACCGTTTCCATGAACCACTAAACTCGAGGATGCAACATCTCAACATATCCTCAAGTATCTGAATTATCCGCTCGGATTGACCATCGATTTGTGGATGAAAAACGGTGCTAAAATGCAGCTTGGTACCCAAAGCTTCTTGCAATTTCTTCCAAAATCGCGAGGTGAATCTCGGATCTCTATCCGACACGATAGAAATAGGTACCCCGTGTAATCTCACAATCTGAGAAATATACAATTCAGCTAGTTTATCCAATGAAAAATCCGTACGTACGGGGATAAAGTGAGCCAACTTAGTCAGTCTATCCACAACAACCCAAATCGCATCTTTCTTACTTGCCGATACTGGCAACCCAGATATGAAATCCATCGTGACTCGATCCCATTTCCATTCAGGTACCATGATTGGCTGGAGTAAACCCGTAGGCACTTGATGTTCCGCCTTTACTTGCTGACATATTAAACACTTCGAAACAAAATCGGAAATGTCTCGTTTCATACCATGCCACCAAAACTGGCGTCTCAGATCGTTGTACATTTTCGTACTCCCCGGGTGAATTGACATTCGGCTACAATGGCCTTCGTTCAGAATCATCGAAATGAGTTCTGAATTTCTTGGAACATACAACCAACTTCTGAACCTCAAACAATCGTCATCATCAATTTGAAATTCGGATTCCATATTCGGAACACATTCAGCCCGTTTTGCAACCAATTCATCGTCGACTTTCTGAGCTTCACGAATTTGATGAATCAATAATGGTTTGGCCTTTAATTCAGCTACTAACACATTGTCGGGTAGAACAGACAAGTGTACATTCATCGCTCGTAAAGCAAACAGTGATTTCTGGCTTAAGGCGTCCGCAACCACATTAGCCTTTCCCGGGTGGTAATCAATGACAAGCTCATAATCTTTCAACAACTCAAGCCAACGTCTTTGTCGCAGATTTAAGTCTCTTTGAGTCATCAAATATTTGAGACTTTTGTGATCCGAAAATACATGGCACTTCTCACCAAATAAGTAATGTCGCCATATTTTCAAGGCGAATACGATGGCAGCTAATTCGAGATCATGGGTCGGATAATTTTTCTCATGTGGCTTTAATTGTCTCGACACATAGGCCACAACTCGACCTTCTTGCATCAACACGCAACCTAACCCAAGTAGGGAGGCGTCACTATAGATGACAAACTCTTTGCCTGATTCGGGCTACACTAAAATTGGGGCTTCAGTCAAATAAGTTTTCAGTTGATCAAAACTTTTCTGACATTTTTCCGTCCATTCGAACTTAATATCTTTTTGAAGTAGCTTCGTCATGGGTGTGGCTATCATCGAGAAACCTTTTACAAACCATCGGTAGTAACCGACGAGTCCCAAAAAGCTCCGAACCTCAGTAATATTTCTCGGAGGCTTCCAGTTAAGTATGACTGAAATTTTGCTCGGGTCAACTCGAATACCCGATGCAGATACCACATGGCCCAAGAAGCTAACCTCTCTTAACCAGAACTCACACTTACTGAACTTAGCATATAACTGCTTATCCCGTAAATTTTGCAACACTAATCTCAGGTGCTCAGCATGTTCGGTCTCATCTCTTGAATAGACCAAGATGTCGTCAATGAACACAACTACGAACTGGTCCAAATACTATCTGAAGATCTGATTCATCAAATCCATAAATACCGCAGGGGCATTAGTGAGCCCAAACGGCATCACTAAGAACTCGTAGTGGCCATATCTCGTTCTGAAAGCAGTTTTGGGTATATCTGAATCTCGAATTCACAACTGGTAATAACCCGATCTCAAATCTATCTTTGAAAACACTGAGGCTCCCTTTAGTTGATCAAACAAATCATCAATACGCGGTAACGGATATTTATTCTTTATCGTCATTTTATTCAGCTGACGATAGTCAATGCACAAGCTCATGGTTCCGTCCTTCTTTTTCACAAACAATACTGGTGCACCCCAAGGTGAGAAACTTGGTCGAGCGAAACCTCTATCCGTCAACTCTTGCAACTGAGCTTTCAATTCTTTTAAATCGGTTGGTGCCATACGATACGGAGCTATCGAAATTGGCGTAGTTCCAGGTACAAGCTCAATACCAAACTCTACCTCCCGAACAGGTGGTAAACCCGGTAATTCTTCAGGAAAAACATCCGGGTATTCACAGACCACCGGCACAGATTCGGGTTTCTTTTCTAATTCTTTGTCATCAAGTACATACATAAGGTATGCTTCGCACCCTTTTCTTACATATTTCTGGGCCAACATTGCTGATATTACAGCTGGCAACCCCTTTAAGTCCGTAGACTCAACTCGGATTATCTCGTTATTTACGCACCTCAAATCAATAGTCTTGCTTTTGCAATTCACAACCGCATCATGCACGGTCAACCAATCCAAACCAAGAATAACATCAAATTCATCAAACGGCAAAAGCATCAAGTCCGCCGGAAAACAGGAATCTCGAATTACTAGGGGGCATTTCTTACACACTTTGTCGACAAGCACGTAATGACCTAAGGGATTTGACACCCGAATTACGAACTCAGTAGACTCAATAGGTAAAGTCTTACTGGATGCTAAGGTTTCGCATATATAAGAATGAGTAGAACCAGGGTCAATCAAAGCAATCACATTAGTATCAAAGAGAGTAAAAGTACCGGTAATAACATCTGGCGAGGAAGCATCCTCGCGTGCGCGTATAGCATAAGCCCTAGCAGGAGCACGAGCCTTAGATCTGGTCGCAGCATCTCTATATCCTCTCTGACCACCACTAGCATTTCCCGTGTTTCTAGATGGTCTACCTCGAGCAGTGGTAGCACTCGGTTTCCCACTCTGATTTACATTCTGTTCAGACAATCTCGGGCAATCTTTGATAAAGTGGTCAACTGACCTGCACTTGTAGCAGGAGCGGTCATGGAATCTACAACTTCCAAAATGCCATTTGCCACAATACTGGCACTTCGTTCTATCTCGACGATCATTTCCCACACTGGCGACCGAAGTGACTCGTGCACTCGAAAGGGGTCGATCGCGATCTCGTCTAGAAAAGCCCGAAGTGTCTCTAGACCGGCCTAAGCCATCTCTAAATTTCTTCGATGACTGTGGGAAGGGCTTCCCCGAAGACCTCTTAGAAACTCCCTTGCTCCCGCCTCAGCTTTTCTTTTCTCCATACTGAGCTCCTCTGCTTTGCAAGCTCGCTCGACAATTGCCACAAATTCTCGGATTTCCAAAATGCCAACATACAGCTTTATATCATCATTCAATCCATCCTCGAAACGTTTACAGATTACGGCTTCTGAGGAAATGCATTCTCGTGCGTACCGGCTAAGCCTTACAAACTTTCGTTCATAGTCGATAACCGACATGGAACCTTGTTTAAGTTCAAGAAATTCCTTCCGTTTTTGATCCATAAATCTCTGACTGATATACTTTTTCCGAAACTCGGTTTGGAAAAACTCCCAAGTTACTTGCTCTCTAGGCACAACAGAAGTCAACGTATTCCACCAATAGTAGGCAGAATCACGTAGCAAGGAGATAGCACACTTTAGGCACTCATCGGGTGTGCAAGATAGCTCATCGAGTACCCGAATAGTATTGTCCAACCAAAATTCAGCTTGCTCGGCATCATCACTATCCGTAGCCTTAAATTCAGTAGCCCCATGTTTTCGAATTCTGTCAACTGGGGCTTATTTGACCTTATTTGGTCAGATACCGGAGGTATGGTAGGTACGGGGATTGTGTTTGTCGGGAATGGAGGTTGTGGAACAGTCGTATTAGTTCGAATGTATTGGTTGAACCAATCATTCATCACGCTATAGAAAGCTTGTCTAGCTTCATCATTCGGATTACTAGCATTAGGTTGAGAGTCCGCCGGCGCTGTCCCTTGTGCGGGAGCAGGCGCTACACTCTCAAGATCATCAGCTACCGCTCGGTCGGGATCGGGATCCATTACTATAAATAAACACATTTCAATGGTCAGAAATCACCACACTATCAAATAAATCACATAATGGCATGTATAGCTAGACCCAACGTATTACGGTAGTCCAAGAATCGACTAAACCATAGCTTTGATACCAATTTAATTGTAACACCCCGCACCCGAGACCGCTGCCGGAGTCGGACACGAGGGGTTAACGGCTTAAACCACTCATTTTCACAGTCCATTTTAAAAATTTCCAGGAAGTTGGCTAACTGCATCACTGTCACTTTAAAAATCATATCTTGAGTTCCAAAACTCGTAAATCAGTTTCGTAATTTTTCCCTGAAACTAGACTCATATGTCCATCTACAGATTTTTTTTCTAGAATTTTTGGTTGGGCCAATTAGTACAGTTTATTAGTTAAATTCTCCCCTGTTACAGGGTGCGACTACACTGCCCTTCATGCATTACGACCTGCATATCTCCCTGTACAGGGCTTAAATACTGGTGCCGTTTGTTTCTATAGAAACTAGACTCAAAAAGGAATCTATGCATATATGGCATGACTTCTAAATGTCTCTGGTTAATTTATATTAAATTTCCAAAGTCAGATCAAGGGATCCAGAAACCGTTCTGGCCCTTTCTCACGAAAACTTTAACATCTCATAATATACTGTTCATATTAACGTTTCGTTACTTTCCTATGAAAATATATTCATCAAGGTTCGATTACATAATTTATTCACTATTTAATTCCATTCCTACTATTTTTAGTGATTTTTCACATCCACATCACTACTGTTGCCAGCATCTATTTTTAAGGTAAACTTTACCTATTTCATGATCCTTCATGGATCAACTAGAGTTTGTCATACATATATCAAAAGTGATCATGAATAACCATTCCCATGGCTAACCGTTGCCAACATTTCCACACCTCTCGACGGACAGCATACAAAACGATTATAATGCTATGATCAAAGTATATTTAAGCCATTTTCGCATGGCTATCCAAATTTACACAATACCGAAGGGTTCATGACCAACAACAAAAGGGTGGTCCTATACATGCCATTTCAAAGTTCAACCAAAAGTATACCAAAAGGAGCTTTGATAGTGTGGGCGACTTCGACTTCAAAATCCCGAGTCCGATAGCTGAAGAACCAAAATCTATAAAACAGAGAATCAAAGAAACGGAGTAAGCATTAAATGCTTAGTAAGTTTTGAGCAAAGAATTTAGACACAACCAAAGTATAGCATTCATGTAGCTAAACAGATAATTTCATATGCACAAATTTTCAATATCATACTTACTTCACATTACCAACCCTTATATTCATACACAAAGATCAACTTAGCCAAAGGCCGGTAGCTCATTTATCAACTGAGCGAATACTTATTTGTAAGGGCTCAACTAATTCAAAGCACATACGAAACATACCTCAATGTTGGCATGTTACAAGCGTATTAACTGAAATTTTTTTTACAGCAAGATCGTTCATTCCCGAATCACGTACCTTCGAAATTTAATCGGATATAGCTACTCGTTCAAATGCCTTCGGGACATAGCCCGGTTATAGTAACTCGCACAATGCCTTCGGGACTTAACCCGGATTTAGTAACTCGCACCAATGCCTTCGGGCTTAGCCCGGAATTAGTAACTCGCACAAATGCCTTCGGATCTTAGTCCGAATATAGTAACTCGCACAAATGCCTTCGGGACTTAACCCGGATTTAGTAACTCGCACAAATGCCTTCGGATCTAAGTCCGGATATGGTCACTTAGCACAAAGCCTTCGGGACTTAGCCCGGACATCATTCGAATAACCATGCACATTTAACAATAAATCATGACACATTCGTATTTCATTTTCATTAGCAAAACTCAAACACAAGACACTTATCACTCTTGCAATTTCGGCTCAATAGCCACACACAAAGAGCATGATTTTGATTTGCTTAAAACATGATCTAATCAAATCATAATTTAAGCTCTATTACTCAAGAACTTACCTCGGATGTTGTCGAACGATTTCGATGGCTATTCGACCACTTTTTCCTTCCCTTTATCGGATTTAGATCCCCTTTTCTCTTAAGCTTAATTAAACAAATAAATTGATTTAATCATTTGAGCATCGAAAAGAGGAACACAAGGCACTTAGCCCATATTTATACATTAGACATTAAAGTCACATACATGTGAAATCATGCATCAACTCAACATATTAACCCACACTCCCTTTTATCCGATTGTCCTAACCAAGATAAAGGCATCAATATGCTTACCTCTAACCGAATGCATGCAACACTAATCTTCTCATGTGGCCAAGTATGCATGTATATGTTGAGGCCAATTATATGCTTAATACTTCCCACAAGTATGGTTACTTGTATTGGTTATATACCGTTTCGTTTCAAATTCAAAACTCGGCTAATACGCATTTATACACTAGTAATCAAATACTAACATTTTGCATTTTATCTTACTACCATTTCACATCTACTTTCTACCATGGCCGAATGCATCAAGACACCATTTACCCTTGCAAGGCATAAATTTCATCATCAAAACTAACAAGCTTATAATCCCATGACCGAAACCTCTAACAACACCAATTAAAATACTTCATGGGTTTGAGGTAAACCCAAGAAAGAAACTCATGAATATCGAGATATAAACACTAACATTGTTCATCTAGATTTAGCATGACACAACATCCATCACCCTTATATTTACCATAGCCGAAAACCTTACTCATTCCAAAAATTCAAATCTCAACTTGGTCACAAAAATAACTTGATATCTCACCAACACAACATCAACACCAAGCAAGAATGATGCATCCATGGCCGAGTGTCATTTCCATCACATAGCAAGATTTAGACCATGGGCTAGGTAGAACTCAAGCTAACAACTAAAACATGCATGCATCTCATGGAACATCATCAAACATACCTTGGCCTAGTTACATGCATGGCCGAACCTCTTCAACCTTTCTTCTTCCTTCCTCCTTAAAATTTTCGACCAAGGATGAACCAAAGGATGAACACTTTTTTTTTCTTTCCTTCAACTCACGGCAATGGGGGAACAATCAGACACATCCTTTCTTTTTTTTTGTTTCTCATCCTACTAACACTAATATTTTATTGCCCATGCTCTTTATTTTATTAATCCTTACATAATGCATTACCCCAACATGTTTATGACATGTTTTTAGCCATAACATCTTGTCCACCCATGCTCATGGCCGGCCACTACATATTAGGGGGGGGAAATTGACATGCAAGTCCTCCCTTTTGATTACATGCACTATTAGGTCCTTGTAGATTAGCCTATCACATTTCAAAAATGTCACCCATAAGTCCTTTTGACTAAATTCACATGCAATTTACTAAATCGAAGCCTAAAACTTTCACACATTCATAATCACATATTTTAGACAATAAATATCACATTCAAATAATTTGGTGACTCGGTTTAGCGGTCCCGAAACCGCTTTCCGACTAGGGTCACTTTAGGGCTGTCACAAGATTTATGGGTAAGAAAGCTTAGACCACTTCAATTGCGAGTGTTGGCAGTATTCAACCTGATAGGCCTGAGTGTCCTCAATGTGGTTGACATCGTCCAGGTAAATGCCGAGCAACTGAGACTGGCTGTTTCCAATGTGGTGCATCGGATCATTTCATTTAAGGAGTGTTCTGAGATGATTAAAAGAGAAGTAATACTGAGTGTAAGATCAAGCAATACCCCCGTTAGAGGCAAACCTCAGAGAAGTTCGAGAATAGGGGCAGGTAGAGGTGCATCTAGAGATTCAGCAGTGAGACCAGATGTTAGAGCACCGACAAGGACCTATGCTATCCGTGCTCGTGAAGAGGCATCCTTCCCCAATGTAATTACGAGTACATTTTCTCTTCATGATGTTAATGTTATTACTTTGATTGATCCGGGTTCGACCCATTCCTATATTTGCATGAAATTGATGCCTAGTATGAACATGTCCATAGAGTCTAAGGGATTTGTGATTAAAGTATCGAATCCATTGGGTCAGTATGTATTAGTAGACAAAGTATGTAAAAATTGCCCTTTGATGATTAAAGGTTACTGTTTTTCGGCCGATCTCATACTATTGCCATTTGATGAGTTTGATGTGTTTCTTGGTATGGATTGGCTGACTATGCATGACGTGAAAGTGAATTGTGGAAAGAAATTCATTAAGTTGAAATGCGAAAATGGTGAAATTCTTTGGGTTAATTCAGATGAGTTAGATAGTTCAATTACTATGATTTCTGTTATGTCTGCTCAGAAATTCATGAGAAAGGGATATGAAACTTATCTTGCTTTTATGTTGAATACTAAAGATCCAGAGTTGAAAATTGAATCAGTGCCTATCGTATGCGAGTTTCCTGATGTGTTTCCAAAAGAACTACTAGGTTTGCCTCCTATCAGAGAAGTTGAGTTTGGTATTGAATTGGTTTCGGATACAACACCCATTTCTAGTGCTCCTTATAGAATGGCTCCAATGGAATTGAGAGAATTGAATGTTCAGTTGCAGGAACTAATAGAGAAAGGCTTTGCAAGACCTATTTGTTCACCATAGGGTGCACCAGTGCTCTCTGTGAAAAAGAAAAATGGTTCGATGAGATTGTGCATAGATTATCGACAGCTTAACAAGATGACTGTTAAGAACAAGTATCCACTGCCTAGAATTGATGATTTGTTTGACCAATTGAAGGGAGTTACTGTATTCTTTAAGATAGATTTGCGATCTCGATATTATCAATTGTGAGTTAAAGAGTCAGATGTTCTAAAGACTACTTTTCGGACTAGGTATGGCCATTATGAGTTCCTTGTGATGCCATTTGGCTTGACTAATGCTCCTACCATTTTTCATGGACTTAATGAATCGAATTTTCAAACCTTACTTGGATAAATTTGTAGTTGTGTTCATTGATGATATCTTGATTTATTCTCATGATAAGACTGAGCATTCAAAGCATTTGAGAACAGTTTTAGAGACTTTGAGAGATAATCAGTTTTATGCCAACTTTAGCAAAAGTGAGTTCTGGTTGCGGGAAGTTGGTTTTCTTAGAAATATAGTCTCTGGTGAAGGTATTAGAGATGATCTGGGCAAGATTTTTGCCATTGTTGATTGGAAGCCTCCTAGGAATACGTCAGAGGTCAGAAGTTTTCTTGGTCTCACCAGTTATTATAGACAATTTGTAGAGGGATTTTCCATGATAGCTACTCCATTGAAAAAATTGCTATAGAAAAATGACAAGTTTGAATGGACTGAAAAGTGTAAGCAGAGTTTTGACAAGTTAAAGGCATTGTTGACTGAAGCTCCTGTCTTAGTACATCGAGAACCGAGTAAAAAGTTTGTGATTTATAGTGATATATCCTTGAATGGACTAGGCTGTGTACTTATACAGGAAGGAAAGGTAATTGCTTATGCCTCTAGACAACTAAAGCCACATGAGAAAAATTACCTGATACATGATTTAAAACTAGCTGCCATTGTATTTGCGTTGAAAATCTGGAGACATCACTTGTATAGTGAGAAGTGCCGAATATTTACTGATCATAAAAGTTTTAAATACTTGATGACTCAGAAAGATTTGAACTTGAGGCAAAGAAGATGGCTAGAGTTGATTAAAGATTATGAACTAGTGATCGATTATCACCTGGGTAAGGCAAACGTAGTTGCTGATGCTTTGAGTAGAGAATCTTTATTTGCATTAAGAGCTTTTAACACTAGTTTAACCTTATCGAATGATGGTTCTATCTTAGCCTAATTAAGAGCTAAGCCAATGTTTCTTGAAGAAACTTGTGAAGTTCAGAAAAATGATAGTGAGTTGCAAGCCAAAAGAGTTCGGTATGAGTCGGGCATAGTGTCAGAATTTCAGATCAGTTTTGACAGTTGTTTAATGTTCAGAAATCGGATATGTGTACCATAGAATGATGAGCTTATTCAAAAGATTTTAGAGGAAGCACATAAGAGTTCCTTGTCTATTCATACAGGTATTACAAAGATGTATAATGATTTGAAGAAAATGTATTGGTGGGTAGGCATAAAGAGAGATATCTCAGAGTTTGTTTCTAGATGTTTGATCTATCAGCAGGTAAAACCCGAACATCAGGTACCTTCAGGTTTATTACAGCCTGTGTTAGTTCCTAAGTGGAAATGGGACCGAGTTGCCATAGATTTTGTGACAAGATTGCTGTGACAGCCCAAAATTGACCCTAGTCGGGAAGTGGTTTCGGGACCACAAAACCGAGTCTTATAAATAATTAAAGATTATATTCTGTGTTTATGATGTGCGTAAATGCTTGTGTGATAGTTCCATACTTTAATTTGGTCAGTGTATGTGGAATTTATTAGTAGGGACTTATGTGAGACAATTTAGAAATATGCTAGGCAAGTGTTCAAGTGGCCCATTAATATATGTGGGAAAGTGTTTGTCCTTGCATGTCAAATTAGCCAAATTAAAGCATAGTGGCTGGCCATGCTATGGGTGGAAACATGTCACCAACATGTTATGCTAGTGATGTATGCTAAGAAAAATAAAATAAAGAGCATGGTAATTAAACAATGAAAGGAAGGGTGATGAAAAAAAAATGGTCTCATCCATACCCCCCCTTGTTGCCGTGAGTTGAGGAAAGAAAACAAAAAAAATGTGTTCATTCTTGAACACCTTTGGCCGAATAGAGGAAAGAAAGGAAGGGGAAGAGCTTGAGAAAATCGGCTATGGTGGTTTGCTAGACTAAGGTATGTTTGATGTTGTTCTTGAGATGCATGCATGTTTTAGTAGTTGACTTGAGTTCTAAAAACCCATGGTTCAATTTTGTGGATTGATGATGATTTTGTGTTTTGCCATTGATGAGTGCTTGAGCTTTTTGATAGTTGTTGATGAAAAGTGAAAGATATGTTAAAGATTAATATGATAAATGTATATATAGCTGAATGTGATATGTGTGAATTATATGTTAAATTAAGGCTTGGTAAGCTAGCTATTAAGGTGAAATGCTAATGTTAGTATTTGATTTGGTAATAATCTGTTTGGGGACAGCAGCAGTAAGGTGATTTTGGAAAATCGCCATAATTTGTAGGAGTTGAATTAGAATCTGAGTGAATTATGCCATTAAAGCTTGAAGAGTCTATTTTCTTACAAAAGAAACTATAAAAACAAAAGAGTTACCGATCTTGAGATATTTGAAGTATTGTGGGGCTGAGTCAAAATGACTACTAGATTCCCTGTTCTGTTTTTAGAAAATCATTATAAATTGTACAAAAATGATTATAAGATAAAATTTATATGCTTAGACTCCTTAATGAGTCTAGTTTCAAATGAGATCAAATACAACACATTTTGAATTCTGTAAAATGAGAAATTTGATTCGTAGTGAAGAGTGGTCAGAATAGTCAAACAGTGAAACAGGGGAAACTTTAAGAAAAATCTGGTATTGATTGGCCAAGCCTAAAATTCTGAAAATTTTATGGATGGAAGATATACGAGTCTATATTCAGGGAAAATTAACGGCTAGTGATTTGGAGTTTTGTAGCTCCAGTTATAAACAATTTAGCGACTACTGCTCAGGAAAACAGCTCGTAGTGAATATGTGATTTTGTTGTAAACATTAATGAAAATTTGCCAATGAGTTATTTATTGATTATTATAAAGCTTACTATAATCTATGTGTGTGAAAGTCAAATCAATATATATATATTATTCTGAAAGTAATACTTGAATAGTCGATTAATGACTATTTTAAATTTTGTTGAACTTAAGCTCAAGAGAAAAAGGGAACTAGATCCGATAAAGGCAAAGAAAAGATCACTGAGTAGCCGAGTTGGAACCGTCTTACCCAACACAAGGTAAGTCATTAAGCATGTAGTTGGTATTATTTCAAATGGTCATAATGTTTATGTATTGATGCTGAATGGAATGAATAAATATACATATATATATGCATGTACGTATGGGATGATGAAATTGTTGAATGAAAAGAAAAGAGGTAAGATGTACTGAGTTGTTGATCTCGGCACTAAACGTGCGGGTATAACCATTTATGACCATGAGATTGGCGCTAAGTGCGCGGGATTAAATTGTACAGCACTAAGTGTGCGATTTGACTATGTTGCACTAAGTGTGCGATATGAATATGATGCACTAAGTGTGCGAATTGACCATGCGGCACTAAGTGTGCGAGTTTGACTATGTAGCACTAAGTGTGCGATTTGATTACGTAGCACTAAGTGTGCGAGTTGATTATATAGCACTGAGTGTGCGGACTCAATATACATTCGTGAATCATTATGGACACTATGTGTGCGACACTATTGAGTCGATCGCGGACAGCGGATCGGGTAAGTGTCTTGAGTACATGGCTAATAGGTGCTATGCTTATACTTGATGTTGAGCTCGGTAAGTTTGAACCTATGTGACAAATATACTTGAAGTCACGTACATAAAATTTATCGTAGGATGGGTGAAAGGCCGTTTAGTCGTTTGATTGTAACGAAAATAAATTGATTTATGAAATTGCCTCAATGTCCTATTGATGAGTATATGGAATGTGAATGCATGAATTGATATGAAACTGAATCGATAGGTTGGAGGAACTATGGTATGGTTCGGTATGGATGGAGTAAATTGTCTCGTTCCATTTTGTTTCCTCTTGTGATAATGTTATTGATGGATGGTAGTGCATTGCTTATGACTTACTGAGTTATAAACTCACTCGGTGTTTCCTTGTCACCCATTATAGGTTGCTTGGACTCATCTATTTTTGCGGGGTCAGGCCGTCATCGAAGTCATCACACCGGATAGCAAGTTTTGGTACTTTCTTCTTAGTTGGCTTAGAAGAACATTTTGGCATGTATAAGCTATTACGTTGTGTTTGAACTTTGGCATGTAAACTTTAAGCCATGCGAAAATGGCACGAATGTTCGATTGAGTTGGATCAAGGGTAGGCATGAAATGGACCTAGTTACTTTCGTAACAGATGCTGGCAGCAGCAGTGTCATGAGATTGAAAAATCACTAAAAATAGTAGGAGTGGAATTAATTGATGAATAAATTATGTAATCGAAGCTCGATGAGTCTGTTTTCATGAGGAAGTAACGAAAAGATCATATGGGCAGTATATTAAGAGATAATCAGATTTTTGTGGGACAGGGCCAGAACGGTTTCTGGATTCCCTGCTCCGACTTTGGAAATTCAATATAAATTAACCAGAGATAATTAGGGGTCGTACCATATATGTACAGATTCCTCTCTGAGTCTAGTTTTCATAGAAACAAACGGCATCAGTAGTGAAGCCCCGTGCAGGGAGATATCCAGGTCATAATGGGCAAAGGTCAGTGTAGTCGACCCCTGCAACATGGGAGACTTTGACTAATAAACTGTACTAATTGGCCTGACCAAAAATTCGAGAAAAAATACATAGATGGGCACATGAGTCTAGTTTCTGGGAAAAATCACGAAACTGATTTTTGAGTTACGAAACTTAAGATATGATTTTTAAAACGACTAGTACACAGTTTGGGCAGTGTCTGGAAAATAAATTTTATAAGGGGTTAAAGTCAGTTAACACCTCGTGTTCGACTCCGGTGTCGGTTTCGGGTTCGGGGTGTTACATTTGATTGGTATCAGAGCTATGGTTTAGTCGGTTCTAGGACTACCATAGCACGTATGAGTCTAGCTATACATGCCGAATGTTAATGTTTAACTGTGGATGACTTCTGACGGTTAAAATTTATGTTTTGATTAGTAAATGGATCCCGGTGTAGAGAGAACCTTGGCGGATGACATTGAAAGTGTAGCGGCTGCTCCTGCACAAGGGACGCCGCCTGTTGAACCTCAGTCATCTGCGAATAATCAAGGTGAGGGGGCTAAACAAGCTTTCCTTACCATGATGAATGAATGGGTCGCGCAGTATGCCCGAACCAATCCGGCTGTCCAACAATTCCCGAATTTGAATAATCCACCCCCGGAGCCAGTAATGCCATCAGTTACTGATCATGTGAGGCTGAGTAAGCCACCTGTAGACTTGATTAGGAAGCGTGGGGCTGAGGAGTTCAGGGCCATAGTTACTGATGATGCTGAAAGGGCCGAGTTCTGGCTTGATAACACCATTCGGGTGTTTGATGAACTGTCATGCACACCCGATGAATGTCTAAAGTGTGATATATCCTTGTTGCGGGACTCAGCCTACTATTGGTGGAGGACCCTGATTTCCATAGTCCCAAACGAACGAGTAACTTGGGACTTCTTTCAGACGGAATTTCGAAAGAAATATATTAGTCAACGGTTCATTGATCAAAAGCGTAAGGAATTCTTGGAACTTAAGCAAGGCCGTATGACAGTATCTGAATACGAACATGAATTCGTAAGACTCAGTAGGTATGCCCGGGAGTGTGTAGCTGATGAGGTTGCTATGTGCAAAAGATTCGAAGAAGGATTGAATGAAGATTTAAAGCTACTAATGGGTATTTTGGAAATAAAAGAATTCGTAACACTAGTCGAACGAGCCTGCAAGGCGGAAGAACTTGGAAAGGAGAAGAAGAAGGCTGAATTTGAGGCTAGAGACTATCGTAAAAGATCGACGGGTAAAGCTCCATTCTCAGCCGTAAAGAAGTTCAGGGAGGACACTAATAAGTCGAGGACGACTGCGGGAATTTCCATCAGAGCAAGACCATCGACGGACTCCCGAGCTACTTCGGTAGCTAGTGTGGGCAATAACCGTCTAGAGAAACCTGAATGTCCCCAATGTGGAAGATGACACATAGGTGAATGTTGGGGTAAGACTATTAACAGGGCCTGTTACGGATGCGGTTCGAAGGACCACTTCATTAGAGATTGCACGGAGCTTGATGAGAAGAATAAGATTCAAGGTGCAAGACCTAGTGGAGTGACAACTAGAGGTAGACCACCGAGAATTTTAGGAGGTAGGGGTGGTAGTCAGAGAGGGACCTCTGATACGGCTGTTCGAGCCGAGAACCGTACTCCTGCTAGAGCATATGCCATTCGCGCACGAGAGGAGGCATCCTCCCCTGACGTCATCACTGGTACCTTTACTCTCTTTGATACTAATGTGATTGCATTGATTGAACCTGGCTCTACTCATTCATATGTATGTGAAACCTTAGCATCCAGTAAGACTCTACCTGTTGAGTCTACTGAGTTCGTAATTCGGGTGTCAAATCCCTTGGGTCGTTACGTGCTTGTCGACAAAGTGTGTAAGAGATGTCCCCTAGTAATTCGAGGTTCTTGTTTTCCGGCGGACTTGATGCTTTTGCCGTTTGATGAATTTGATGTTATTCTTGGTTTGGATTGGTTGACCGCGCATGATGCGGTTGTGAATTGCAAAAGTAAGACTATCGATTTGAGGTGCGCAAATAACGAGATAATCCGAGTTGAGTCTGCGGACTTAAGGGGGTTGCCAGCTGTAATATCAGCAATGTTGGCCCAAAAATATGTAAGAAAAGGGTGCGAAGCATACCTTGCGTATGTACTTGATGACAAAGAGTTAGAAAAGAAACCCGAATCTGTGCCGGTGGTTTGTGAATACCCGGATGTGTTTCCTGAAGAGTTACCGGGTTTGCCACCTGTTCGGGAGATAGAGTTTGGTATTGAGCTTGTACCTAGAACTACGCCAATTTCGATAGCTCCGTATCGTATGGCACTAACCGAGTTAAAAGAATTGAAAGCTCAATTGCAAGGGTTGACGGATAGAGGTTTCGCTCGACCGAGTTTCTCACCTTGGGGTGCACCAGTATTGTTCGTGAAAAAGAAGGACGGAACCATGAGGTTGTGCATTGACTATCGTCAACTGAATAAAGTGACGATAAAGAATAAGTATCCGTTACCGCGTATCGATGATTTGTTCGACCAACTGAAGGGAGCCTCAATGTTCTCAAAAATAGATCTGAGATCGGGCTATTATCAGTTGCGAATTCGAGAATCGGACATACCCAAAACTGCCTTCAGGACGAGATATGGTCACTAGGAGTTCTTAGTGATGCCGTTTGGGCTCACTAATGCCCCTGCAGTATTTATGGATTTGATGAATCGGATCTTCAGACCATATTTGGATCGGTTCGTAGTTGTGTTCATTGATGACATCTTGGTCTATTCAACAGATGAGATCGAACATGCTGAACACTTGAGATTAGTGTTGCAAGTTTTGCGGGATAAGAAGTTATATGCTAAGTTCAGTAAGTGTGAGTTCTGGTTAAGAGAGGTTAGCTTCTTGGGTCATGTGGTATCCGCATCGGGTATTCGAGTTGACCCGAACAAAATCTCAGCCATACTTAACTGGAAACCTCCGAGAAGTATTACTGAGGTTCGGAGCTTTTTGGGACTCGCCGGTTATTACCGACGATTTGTCAAAGGTTTCTCAATGATAGCCACACCAATGACGAAGCTACTTCAAAAGGATGTTAAGTTCGAATGGACGGAGAAATGTCAGAAAAGCTTCGATCAACTAAAAACTCATTTGACTGAAGCTCCAATTTTGGTGCAACCCGAATCGGGTAAAGAGTTTGTCATTTATAGTGACGCATCCCTACTTGGGTTGGGTTGCGTATTGATGCAAGAAGGTCGAGTTGTGGCCTATGCGTCAAGACAATTGAAGCCACACGAGAGAAATTATCCGACCCATGATCTCGAACTAGCCGCCATTGTGTTTGCATTGAAAATATGGCGACATTATTTGTTTGGTGAGAAGTGCCATGTGTTTTCGGATCACAAAAGTCTCAAATATTTGATGACTCAACGAGACTTGAATCTGCGACAAAGACGTTGGCTTGAGTTGTTGAAAGATTACGAGCTTGTCATTGATTACCACCCCGGAAAGGCTAATGTGGTTGCGGACGCCTTAAGCCGGAAATCACTGTTTGCTTTGCGAGCGATGAATGTACACTTGTCTGTTCTACCTGACAATGTGTTAGTAGCTGAATTAAAAGCCAGACCATTATTGACTCATCAAATTCGTGAAGCTCAGAAAGTCGATGATGAATTGGTTGCAAAACGAGCTAAGTGTGTTCCGAACAAGGAATCGGAGTTTCAGATTGATGATGATGGTTGTTTGAGGTTTAGAAGTCGTTTGTGTGTTCCAAGGAATTCGGAACTCATTCCGATGATTCTGAACGAAGCCCATTGTAGCCGAATGTCAATTCACCCGGGGAGCACGAAAATGTACGACTTGAAACGTCGGTTTTGGTGGCATGGTATGAAACGAGACATCTCCGACTTTGTTTCGAGATGTTTAATATGTCAACAAGTGAAAGCGGAACATCAAGTGCCTTCAGGGTTACTTCAGCCGATCATGATACCCGAGTGGAAATGGGACCGAGTCACAATGGACTTTGTGTCCGGACTGCCATTGTCCGCAAGTAAGAAGGATGCGATTTGGGTTGTTGTTGATAGGCTGACTAAGTCGGCTCACTTTATCCCCGTGCGTACGGATCTTTCATTGGATAAACTAGCCGAATTGTATGTCTCTCAGATTGTGAGATTACATGGAGTACCTATTTCTATCGTGTCGGATAGAGATCCGAGATTCACCTCACGATTTTGGAAGAAATTGCAAGAAGCTTTGGGTACCAAGCTGCATTTTAGCACCGCTTTTCACCCCCAAACCGATGGTCAATCCGAGCGGATAATTCAGATACTTGAGGATATGTTGAGATGTTGCATCCTCGAGTTCAGTAGTTCATGGGAACAGTATTTACCTTTGATTGAATTCGCTTACAATAATAGTTTTCAATCAAGTATTAAGATGGCACCTTACGAGGCTTTGTACGGGCGTAAATGCCGCACACCATTGTTTTGGACTGAGCTCGGTGAAAGTAAAATTTTCGGAGTTGATTTGATTAAAGATGCCGAACAGAAAGTAAAGGTAATCCGTGAAAGTCTGAAGCAGCCACAGATCGTCAGAAATCGTATGCGGATTTGAAACGAAAAGACATTGAATATCAGGTGGGAGATAAAGTGTTTCTTAAAGTTTCGCCTTGGAAAAAGGTACTCAGATTTGGCCGTAAGGGCAAGTTGAGTCCGAGATTCATTGGGCCGTACGAAATCTCCGAACGAGTTGGTCCAGTTGCGTATCGATTGATTTTGCCCCCTGAACTTGAAAAGATCCATGACGTCTTTCATGTTTCGATGCTTCGACGCTATAGATCTGATCCATCGCACATAATTAGCCCATCAGAGGTTGAAATTCAAGCCGATATGAGTTATGAAGAAGAACCGATGCGTATCCTAGCTCGTGAAGTGAAGGAGTTACGAAACAAAAGAGTTCCGCTAGTAAAGGTGTTATGGCTCAAACACGGGATCGAGGAAGCTACTTGAGAAAACCGAGAGCTCGATGAAAGAACGATATCCAAACCTATTTACCGGTAAGATTTTCGGGGACGAAAATTTCTTAAGTGGGGGAGAGTTGTGACAGCCCAAAATTGACCCTAGTCGGGAAGTGGTTTCGGGACCACAAAACCGAGTCTTATAAATAATTAAAGATTATATTCTGTGTTTATGATGTGCGTAAATGCTTGTGTGATAGTTCCATACTTTAATTTGGTCAGTGTATGTGGAATTTATTAGTAGGGACTTATGTGAGACAATTTAGAAATATGCTAGGCAAGTGTTCAAGTGGCCCATTAATTAATGTGGGAAAGTGTTTGTCCTTGCATGTCAAATTAGCCAAATTAAAGCATAGTGGCTGGCCATGCTATGGGTGGAAACATGTCACCAACATGTTATGCTAGTGATGTATGCTAAGAAAAATAAATAAAGAGCATGGTAATTAAACAATGAAAGGAAGGGTGATGAAAAAAAAAATGGTCTCATCCATACCCCCCTTGTTGCCGTGAGTTGAGGAAAGAAAACAAAAAAAAATGTGTTCATTCTTGAACACCTTTGGCCGAATAGAGGAAAGAAAGGAAGGGGAAGAGCTTGAGAAAATCGGCTATGGTGGTTTGCTAGACTAAGGTATGTTTGATGTTGTTCTTGAGATGCATGCATGTTTTAGTAGTTGACTTGAGTTCTAAAAACCCATGGTTCAATTTTGTGAATTGATGATGATTTTGTGTTTTGCCATTGATGAGTGCTTGAGCTTTTGATAGTTGTTGATGAAAAGTGAAAGATATGTTAAAGATTAATATGATAAATGTATATATAGCTGAATGTGATATGTGTGAATTATATGTTAAATTAAGGCTTGGTAAGCTAGCTATTAAGGTGAAATGCTAATGTTAGTATTTGATTTGGTAATAATCTGTTTGGGGACAGCAGCAGTAAGGTGATTTTGGAAAATCGCCATAATTTGTAGGAGTTGAATTAGAAGCTGAGTGAATTATGCCATTAAAGCTTGAAGAGTCTATTTTCTTACAAAAGAAACTATAAAAACAAAAGAGTTACCGATCTTGAGATATTTGAAGTATTGTGGGGCTGAGTCAAAATGACTACTAGATTCCCTGTTCTGTTTTTAGAAAATCATTATAAATTGTACAAAAATGATTATAAGATAAAATTTATATGCTTAGACTCCTTAATGAGTCTAGTTTCAAATGAGATCAAATACAACACATTTTGAATTCTGTAAAATGAGAAATTTGATTCGTAGTGAAGAGTGGTCAGAATAGTCAAACAGTGAAACAGGGGAAACTTTAAGAAAAATCTGGTATTGATTGGCCAAGCCTAAAATTCTGAAAATTTTATGGATGGAAGATATACGAGTCTATATTCAGGGAAAATTAATGGCTAGTGATTTGGAGTTTTGTAGCTCCAGTTATAAACAATTTAGCGACTACTGCTCAGGAAAACAGCTCGTAGTGAATATGTGATTTTGTTGTAAACATTAATGAAAATTTGCCAATGAGTTATTTATTGATTATTATAAAACTTACTATAATCTATGTGTGTGAAAGTCAAATCAATATATATATATTATTCTGAAAGTAATACTTGAATAGTCGATTAATGACTATTTTAAATTTTGTTGAACTTAAGCTCAAGAGAAAAAGGGAACTAGATCCGATAAAGGCAAAGAAAAGATCACTGAGTAGCCGAGTTGGAACCGTCTTACCCAACACAAGGTAAGTCATTAAGCATGTAGTTGGTATTATTTCAAATGGTCATAATGTTTATGTATTGATGCTGAATGGAATGAATAAATATACATATATATATATGCATGTACGTATGGGATGATGAAATTGTTGAATGAAAAGAAAAGAGGTAAGATGTACTGAGTTGTTGATCTCGGCACTAAACGTGCGGGTATAACCATTTATGACCATGAGATTGGCGCTAAGTGCGCGGGATTAAATTGTACAGCACTAAGTGTGCGATTTGACTATGTTGCACTAAGTGTGCGATATGAATATGATGCACTAAGTGTGCGAATTGACCATGCGGCACTAAGTGTGCGAGTTTGACTATGTAGCACTAAGTGTGCGATTTGATTACGTAGCACTAAGTGTGCGAGTTGATTATATAGCACTGAGTGTGCGGACTCAATATACATTCGTGAATCATTATGGACACTATGTGTGCGACACTATTGAGTCGATCGCGGACAGCGGATCGGGTAAGTGTCTTGAGTACATGGCTAATAGGTGCTATGCTTATACTTGATGTTGAGCTCGGTAAGTTTGAACCTATGTGACAAATATACTTGAAGTCACGTACATAAAATTTATCGTAGGATGGGTGAAAGGCCGTTTAGTCGTTTGATTGTAACGAAAATAAATTGATTTATGAAATTGCCTCAATGTCCTATTGATGAGTATATGGAATGTGAATGCATGAATTGATATGAAACTGAATCGATAGGTTGGAGGAACTATGGTATGGTTCGGTATGGATGGAGTAAATTGTCTCGTTCCATTTTGTTTCCTCTTGTGATAATGTTATTGATGGATGGTAGTGCATTGCTTATGACTTACTGAGTTATAAACTCACTCGGTGTTTCCTTGTCACCCATTATAGGTTGCTTGGACTCATCTATTTTTGCGGGGTCAGGCCGTCATCGAAGTCATCACACCGGATAGCAAGTTTTGGTACTTTCTTCTTAGTTGGCTTAGAAGAACATTTTGGCATGTATAAGCTATTATGTTGTGTTTGAACTTTGGCATGTAAACTTTAAGCCATGCGAAAATGGCACGAATGTTCGATTGAGTTGGATCAAGGGTAGGCATGAAATGGACCTAGTTACTTTCGTAACAGATGCTGGCAGCAGCAGTGTCATGAGATTGAAAAATCACTAAAAATAGTAGGAGTGGAATTAATTGATGAATAAATTATGTAATCGAAGCTCGATGAGTCTGTTTTCATGAGGAAGTAACGAAAAGATCATATGGGCAGTATATTAAGAGATAATCAGATTTTTGTGGGACAGGGCCAGAACGGTTTCTGGATTCCCTGCTCCGACTTTGGAAATTCAATATAAATTAACCAGAGATAATTAGGGGTCGTACCATATATGTACAGATTCCTCTCTGAGTCTAGTTTTCATAGAAACAAACGGCATCAGTAGTGAAGCCCCGTGCAGGGAGATATCCAGGTCGTAATGGGCAAAGGTCAGTGTAGTCGACCCCTGCAACATGGGAGACTTTGACTAATAAACTGTACTAATTGGCCCGACCAAAAATTCTAGAAAAAAATACATAGATGGGCACATGAGTCTAGTTTCTGGGAAAAATCACGAAACTGATTTTTGAGTTACGAAACTTAAGATATGATTTTTAAAACGACTAGTACACAGTTTGGGCAGTGTCTGGAAAATAAATTTTATAAGGGGTTAAAGTCAGTTAACACCTCGTGTTCGACTCCGGTGTCGGTTTCGGGTTCGGGGTGTTACAATTGCCGTTGACACTGAGAAAGAAAGATGCAGTATAGGTTTTGATTGATAAGGTAACGAAGTCGGCTCATTTTATTCCAGTTTGTATGGATTATTCACTTGACAAGTTGGCCGAGTTGTATATTTCATAGATAGTCAAACTGCATGGAGTACTGTTATAATTATTTCAGATAAAGACCTGAGATACACTTCGCGATTTAGGAAAAAGTTACAGGAAGCTTTTGGCACAAAGTTGAGTTTTAGTTCCATCCTCAAACTGATGGTCAGTTAGAGAGAGTTGTTTAGATACTTGAGGATATGCTCAGATGTTGTATCTTAGAATTTCAGGGCAGTTGGGAGAAATATTTGTCGTTGGTAGAGTTTGCTTATAATAATAGTTACCAGTCGAGTTTGAAAATGGCACCTTATGAATCTTTGTATGGACGTAAATGTTGTACACCTTTGTGTTGGACAGAGCTTAAAGAAAATCAGATTAATGGGGTTGATTTAGTTGAAGAAATTGAAGAGAAAGTGGAAGTAATCAGAGATTGCTTGAAAGCAGCTTCAGATAGATAGAAGTCTTATGCAGACTTGAAAAGAAAAGAGATTGAGTATCAAGTTGGCGACAAAGTGTTCTTGAAAGTATCCCCGTGGAAGAAAGTCTTTAGATTTGGCAAGAAAGGTAAACTAAGTCCACGTTTAATTGGACCGTTTGAAGTAAGTGAAAGAGTTGGACCATTAGGATATCGGTTAGCTTTGCCACCAGAATTAGAGAAGATTCATGATGTGTTCCATGTGTCCATGTTACGTCGTTACTATTCTGATCCTTTACATGTGATTTCACAGATAGAGGTTGAGATTCAGCAAGATATGACTTATGGTGAAGAACTGGTAAAGATTTTAGCTCGAGAGGTCAAGCAATTAAGGAACAAAAGTATTGCACTTATGAAAGTATTATGGAATAGGAATGGGGTAGACGAGACTACATGGGAGCTTGAAGAGGATATGCGAAAACAGTATCCAAATCTTTTCAGAGGTAAGATTTTCGAGGACGAAAATCCTTAAAGGCGGGAGAAATGTAACATCCCAAAATAGGGCCTAGACGGAACAGTGGTTGCGAAACCATGAATCTGAGATAGAAAAGTTTATTTCGATTAATTTTTATAATTTACCGAGTGATTAGATGCATGTGTTATAGTATCGAAGGATAATTTTATAGATAGCATGCTTAATTTACCTACTAGGGCTTAATTACAAAAGTTGATAAATATGAGTTTTAGATGCTAAAGAATTGAATTGAAGAGTATAATTGAAGTAGAGGTCCTTAAATGGTAATTAGACCATTAGGTTTTCATGGACAAAAATAGACATATATAAATAAAAATAACTAAAGTTTTAATAAAGGGTATTTTAGTCATTTGGTAATTAAAAGATTAAAAACGGGGAAAAGATGGCAAAATGTGCCCATCTTCTTCATTAGGCCAAAATTTCAAGGGTTCTTCATAGCTAGGGTTTTGTCAAGCTTCCAAACTTCATAGTAAGTGATTCCAAGCTCCGTTTTTAATGTTCTTTACATTTTTGAAGTCCCGTAACTTGATTTAGCTTATTCTAGCAATAATTTAACCTAGGGTTCATATTTGGAAAAATACCTATAGGTGAAATGTGTTTGTTTTGATGTTTTATGGTAGAATATGAAGCTTGAAATTATGTTACACGACTTGAGCTAAGCGATTTTAAGTGAAAACGAGTTAAACGACATAATCGGTAAAAATACCTAACGGTCGTAAGTACATGTTAAGGTGGGAATTTGATGTTTCCGTAGGTAAATAAATGATCAGCATGTCATAAAACATAACAATTAGGGATAAAGTTTCATTTTCGAGCCTTGGAGCAAAAGTGTAAATATGTAAAATTTTAGGGGCAAAATCATAATTTTTCCAAAGTTAGAGTTAAGGACTGTTTTGATAAATGTGAATATTAATGTAACACCCCGAACCCGAGACCGTCACCGGAGTCGAACACGAGGTGTTAACAGACTTTAAACCACTTATATAAAAAAAAATTTCCCAGACACTGCCAATCTGCGTACTAGTCGCTTTAAAAATCATATCTTGAGTTCAAAAACTCAGAATCCAGTTCCGTAAATTTTCCCTGAAACTAGACACATATTCCCATCTACATATTTTTTTCTAGAATTTTTGGTAGGGTCAATTAGTACAGTTTATTAGTCAAAGTCTCCCATGTTACAGGGATCAACTACACTGACCTTCGCGCATTACGACTTGGATATCTCCCTGTACAGGGCTTCAATACTGATGTCGTTTGTTTCTATAGAAACTAGACTCAGAGAGGAATCTATACATATATGGCATGACTCCTAATTATCTCTGGTTAATTTATAATGAATTTCCAAAGTCGAAACAGGGAATCCAGAAACCCTTCTGGCCCTGTCTCACGAGAACCTGAATATCTCTTAACATACTGTCCATATGATCGTTTCGTTACTTTCCTATGAAAATAGATTCATCAAGGTTCGTTTACATAATTTATTCACTATTTAATTCCATTCCTACTATTTTTAGTGATTTTCCAAATCTACATCACTGCTGCTGTCAGCATCTGCCTTTAAGGTAGACTTTACCTATTTCATAGTTTCCATGATTCAACTAGCCCTTTTAGCATAAATAGCACAATTTATGATAGTGATTAACCATTCCCATGGCCAATCCTTATTAAGCATACCCACACCTCTCAATAACCATATCCATACCAAATGATTATAACATTATACTCAAACATATATAAGCAATTTTCGCATGGCTAACCAAAATTATACAAGTCCAAAGGGTCCATGACCCACAACAAACGGGTAGTCCTATACATGCCATATCCAGAGTTCAACTAAAAGAGTACCAAAAGGGCTTTGATAGTGTGGGTGACTTCGACTTCGATGATCCCGAATCCGATATCCGACGAACAAAATCTATAAAACAGAGAGCCAAAGCAACGTTGTAAGCATTTTAAAGCTTAGTAAGTTTCAAGTAATGAAATCGGCTTTGACTAAAGTATTACATTCACATAGCTAAATGGATCACTTTATTAATACACATTCTCATACACATACTTACTTCACACTTCATCAACATATACACACAAGGTATTAACCTATCTAAAAGTCGAAAGTTCGTTAGTCGATTGAACGAATACTATTAAAAACGAATCGACTTTTCCGATGCATACGAACACATACCTTATCGTTTGGGTTTTTCGAGCATTTTAATTGAATTTATTACAGCACAACACGCTCACCTTCGAACCCAAGTTTCTTCGGAATTTAGCCGGATATAACTACAAGCACAAATGCCTTCGGGTCTTAGCCCGGATATATCAACTCGCACAAATGCCTTCGGGTCTTAGCCCGGATAAAATCACTAGCACAATTGCCTTCGGGTCTTAACCCGGGTATAGCAACTCGCACAAATGCCTTCGGGTCTTAGCCCGGATAAAATCACTAGCACAATTGCCTTCGGGTCTTAACCCGGATATCATTCAAATGCTCATGCACACATATATCAACAATCATGACACATCCATATTTCATTTTCGTTACTAAGGCTCAAACACAAAGCATTTATTTAACCTTTCCAATTTCGGCTCAATAGCCACACACAAAGAGCATGATTTCAATCGGCTTTATAACATAGTCTCTATGCACATTCGGCTATCCGTCATAGTATGACTAATCATTTCAATATAATTCAAGTAGGGTCATTACTCGAAGACTTACCTCGGATGTTGTCGAACAACTTTAATGGCTATTCAATTACTTTTTCCTTCCCTTTATCGGATTTAGTTCCCCTTTGCTCTTGAGCTTAAAGAATACAAATAGGAGTATTCAATATTTAAACCAATAATATGAATTTATTAATCACATTCGGCAATCACATATCATTAAATTTTCAAACCAAAATGTCATTATATGACCACATATACACATATCCATATACTTAAGCTCCATAATTATAATATAATATCATGTACTCACTTTAAGTATATTGCCGAATATACTTAATCATACATACACCTAACCAAAATAATTTCTAAAATCTTTATATCATTTATACACTAAGCCGAATACTCTTACCAAGTTCACCTATATTCTTCAACAAATTCTTCATTGATCAAACACATATTCGGCTAAAGAAATGGCAATTTTAGCAACTTTTGATTTAATACTTAATCAATTATAATACATCTAAATATTCTTTTCATATTATTAACTCAAATCACATACATTATTTAATATAACATTTTCACATTCGGCATTAGTATCAACCATAGTAGCCGATTCTTCCTACTTTGTACCCATGCATCTATTTGATCCTTAGTTAGTTCAAACACTCACACACTAAGATTCATCCAATTTTAACAAGAAATAAAATCCTTAATCCTCAAACTACCATGGCCGAATGTTATAACCTAAGCCACATATATTGTTCCTCAAGGCCCTTCAAGGACCACATTCGGCACCTCCTTAATAACAACCCAAATTTCAACCTTCAAGAAAGAAGAAGAAAAAATATATGTGCTAAGAGCTTCAAACTACTTGGCCAAATATCAAACCTCCTAACAATCAAAACTTAAGCCATGGAATGATTAGAACTTGAACTAACCACCTTCTTTATACAAAATTTTCCAAGAATTTCAAGGTACTTACCTCTTCTTAATCCTCATCCAAACCAAACATAAAGCAAGAGAACTCTTTCTTCTTCCTTTGATTTTTCGGTCAAGAAGAACAAAGAGGATGAAGCCTTCTTTTTTTTTTCTTCTAGTTTCGGCAAAATGGGGGAGCAAGGATGAAACAACTTTGGTTTCTCCTCCCACTCCCCTCATATTTTATTGTTCTTAACACAACATGTTGTCATAAACTTTTCATAATATGTTTTACCCATCACAATTTGTCTATCCACCTTGTCATGGCCGACCACTACTATTTAGGGGGGAAATTGACATGCAAGTCCCCCCTTTTTATTTCATGCACTAATAGATCCTTATACTTTGACCTATCACATTTCAAAATTTTCTCACATAAGTCCTATTTGATAAAATTCACTTACAATTAACAAAATTCAAACACGAAATTTTCACACATGCACATGTACATATAATGAGCATCAATTATGACGGTTAATTATTTTTATGACTCGATTTAGTGGTCCCGAAACCACTTCCCGACTAGGGTCAATTTTGGGCTGTCACAACTCTCCCCCACTTAAGAAATTTTCGTTCCCGAAAATCTTACTGGTAAATAAGTTTGGGTATCGTTCTTTCATCGAGCTCTCGGTTTCCCAAGTAGCTTCCTCAATCCCGTGTTTGAGCCATAACACCTTAACTAATGGAACCCTTTTATTTCACAACTCTTTCACTTCACGAGCTAGGATACGAATCGGTTCTTCTTCATAACTCAAGTCAGATTGAATTTCAACTTCTGAGGGATTAATCACATGTGACGGATCGGATCTATAACGTCGAAGCATCGAAACATGAAAGACATCGTGAATCTTTTCAAGTTCAGGGGGCAAAATCAATCTATACGCAACCGGACCAATTCGTTCGGAGATTTCGTACGGCCCAATGAATCTCGGGCTCAACTTGCCCTTACGGCCAAATCTGAGTACCTTTTTCCAAGGCGAAACTTTAAGAAACACTTTATCTCCCACCTGATATTCAATGTCTTTTCGTTTCAAATCCGCATACGATTTTTGACGATCTGTGGCTGCCTTCAGACTTTCACGGATTACCTTTACTTTCTGTTCGGCATCTTTAATCAAATCAACTCCGAAAATTTTACTTTCACCGAGCTCGGTCCAAAACAATGGTGTACGGAATTTACGACCGTACAAAGCCTCGTAAGGTGCCATCTTAATACTTGATTGAAAACTATTGTTGTAAGCGAATTCAATCAAAGGTAAATACCGTTCCCATGAACTACTGAACTCGAGGATGCAACATCTCAACATATCCTCAAGTATCTGAATTATCCACTCAGATTGACCATCGGTTTGGGGGTGAAAAGCAGTGCTAAAATGTAGCTTGGTACCCAAAGCTTCTTGCAATTTCCTCCAAAATCGTGAGGTGAATCTCGGATCTCTATCTGACACGATAGAAATAGGTACCCCGTGTAATCTCACAATCTGAGAAACATACAATTCAGCTAGTTTATCCAATGAAAAATCCGTACGCACGGGGATAAAGTGAGCCGACTTGGTCAGTCTATCGACAACAACCCAAATCGCATCTTTCTTACTTGCTGACAACGGCAGTCCAGACACAAAGTCCATTGTGACTCGATCCCATTTCCACTCAGGTATCATGATCGGCTGAAGTAATCCTGAAGGCACTTGTTGTTCTGCTTTCACTTGTTGACATATTAAACATCTCGAAACAAAGTCGGAGATGTCTCGTTTCATACCATGCCACCAAAATCGACGTTTCAAATCGTTGTACATTTTCGTACTCCCCGGGTGAATTGACATTCGGATACAATGGGCTTCGTTCAGAATCATCGAAATGAGTTCCGAATTCTTTGGAACACACAAACGACTTCTGAACCTCAAACAATCATCATCATCAATTTGAAACTCCGATTCTTTGTTCGGAACACACTCAACCCGTTTTGCAACCAATTCATCATCAACTTTCTGGGCTTCACGAATTTGATGATTCAATAATGGTTTGGCTTTTAATTCAGCTACTAACACATTGTCGGGTAGAACAGACAAGTGCACATTCATCGCTCGTAAAGCAAACAATGATTTCCGGCTTAAGGCGTCCGCAACCACATTAGCCTTTCCCGGGTGGTAATCAATGACAAGCTCGTAATCTTTCAACAACTCAAGCCAACGTCTTTGTCGCAGATTTAAGTCTCTTTGAGTCATCAAATATTTGAGACTTTTGTGATTCGAAAATACATGGCACTTTTCACCAAATAAGTAATGTCGCCATATTTTTAAGCAAATACGATAGCAGCTAGTTCAAGATCATGGGTCGGATAATTTTTCTCATGTGGCTTTAATTGTCTCGACGCATAGGCCACCACTCGACCTTCTTGCATCAATACGCAACCCAACCCAAGTAGGGATGCGTCACTATAAATGACAAACTCTTTGCCTGATTCGGGTTGCACTAAAATTGGAGCTTCAGTCAAATAAGTTTTCAGTTGATCGAAACTTTTCTGACATTTCTCCGTCCATTCGAACTTAACATCCTTTTGAAGTAGCTTCGTCATTGGTGTGGCTATCATCGAGAAACCTTTGACAAATCGTCGGTAATAACCGGCGAGTCCCAAAAAGCTCCGAACATCAGTAATATTTCTCGGAGGTTTCCAGTTAAGTATGGCTGAAATTTTGTTCGGGTCAACTCGAATACCCGATGCGGATACCACATGACCCAAGAAGCTAACCTCTCTTAACCAGAACTCACACTTACTGAACTTAGCATATAACTGCTTATCCCGCAAAATTTGCAACACTAGTCTCAGGTGCTCAGCATGTTCGGTCTCATCTCTTGAATAGACCAAGATGTCATCAATGAACACAACTACGAACCGATCCAAATATGGTCTGAAGATCCGATTCATCAAATCCATAAATACCGCAGGGGCATTAGTGAGCCCAAACGGCATCACTAAGAATTTGTAGTGACCATATCTCGTTCTGAAGCCAGTTTTGGGTATGTCCGAATCTCGAATTCGCAACTGATAATAGCCCGATCTCAAATCTATTTTTGAGAACACTGAGGCTCCTTTTAGTTGATCAAACAAATCATCAATACGCGGTAACGGATATTTATTCTTTATCGTCACTTTATTCAGTTGACGATAGTCAATGCACAACCTCATGGTTCCGTCCTTCTTTTTCACGAACAATACTGGTGCACCCCAAGGTGAGAAACTTGGTCGAGCAAAACCTCTATCCGTCAATTCTTGCAACTGAGCTTTCAACTCTTTTAACTCGGTTGGTGCCATGCGATACGGAGCTATCGAAATCGGCGTAGTCCCAGGTACAAGCTCAATACCAAACACTATCTCCCGAACAGGTGGTAAACCCGGTAATTCTTCAGGAAAAACATCCGGGTACTCACAAACCACCGGCACAGATTCGGGTTTCTTTTCTAATTCTTTGTCATCAAGCACATACGCAAGGTATGCTTCGCACCCTTTTCTTACATATTTCTGGGCCAACATTGAGGATATTACAGCTGGCAACCCATCCAAGTCCGTAGACTCAACTCGGATTACTTCGTTATTTGCGCACCTCAAATTAATAGTCTTGCTTTTGCAATTCACAACCGCATCATGCGCGGTCAACCAATCCAAACCAAGAATAACATCAAATTCATCAAACGGAAAAAGCATCAAGTCCGCCGGAAAACAGGAACCTCGAATTACTAGGGGACATTTCTTACACACTTTGTCGACAAGCACGTAACAACCCAAGGGATTTGACACCCGAATTACGAACTCAGTAGACTCAATAGGTAAAGTCTTACTGGATGCTAAGGTTTCACATATGTAAGAATGAGTAGAACCGGGGTCAATCAAAGCAATTACATTAGTATCAAAGAGAGTAAAAGTACCGGTAATAACATCAGGCGAAGAAGCATCCTCGCGGGCACGTATAGCATAAGCTCTAGCAGGCGCACGAGCCTCGGATCTGGTCGTAGCATCTCTAGATCCTCTCTGACCGCCACTAGCATTGCCCGTATTTCCAAATGGTCTACCTCGAGCAGTGGTAGCACCCGGTTTCCCACTCTGATTTACATTCTGTTCAGACAACCTCGGGCAATCTTTAATGAAGTGGTCAACTGATCCGCACTTGTAACAGGAGCGGTCAGGGAATCTACAACTCCCCGAATGCCATTTACTGCAATATCGACATTTCGTTCTGTCTCGACGTTCATTCCCAACACTGGCGACCGAAGTGCCTCGTGTACCCACAGGTGGTCGATCACGATCTCGTCTAAAAGGCCCGAAGTGCCTCTAGACCGGCCCACATCGTCTCGAAATTTCTTCGATGCCTGCTGAAGAGACTTTCCCGAGGATCTTTTACGAAACTCTCTAGTTCCCACATCAACTTTTTGTTTTTCTTTTCTAAGCTCTTCGGCTTTACAAGCTCGCTCGACAAGTACTACGAACTCTCGTATTTCAAGAATGCCCACGAACATTTTTATATCTTCATTCAGCCCATCCTCGAAGCGTTTACACATGATAGCCTCGGACGAAACACATTCCCGAGCGTACCTACTAAGTCTAACAAATTTTCGCTCGTAATCAGTAACTGACATAGAACCTTGCTTAAGCTCAAGAAATTCCTTCCGTTTTTGATCAACAAATCTCTGACTGATATACTTTTTCCGAAACTCAGTTTGGAAAAACTCCCAAGTTACTTGCTCTCGGGGCACAACAGAAGTCAGAGTACTCCACCAATAGTAGGCAGAATCGCGTAGCAAGGAGATAGTACACTTTAGGCATTCATCGGGTGTACAAGATAGCTCATCGAGTACCCGGATAGTGTTGTCCAACCAAAATTCAGCTTGCTCGGCATCGTCGCTATCCGTAGCTTTAAATTCAGTAGCCCCATGTTTTCGGATTCTGTCAACTGGGGGCTTATTTGACCTTATTTGGTCAGTTTCCGGAGGTATTGTAGGTGCGGGGGTGGTATTAGTCGGGAATGGAGGTTGTGGAACAGCCGTATTAGTTCGAATGTATTGGTTGAACCAATCATTCATCACGCTATAGAAAGCTTGTCTAGCTTCATCATTCGGGTTACTAGCATTAGGTTGAGAGTCCGTCGGCGCTGTCCCTTGTGCGGGAGCAGGCGCTACACTCTCAAGATCATCAGCTACCGCTCGGTCGGGATCGGGATCCATTACTATAAATAAACACATTTACAATTGTCAGAAATCACCACACTATCAAATAATCACATAAAATGGCATGTATAGCTAGACCCAACGCATTACGGTAGTCATAGAATCGACTAAACCGTAGCTCTGATACCAATCAAATGTAACACCCCGAACCCGAGACCGTCACCGGAGTCGAACACGAGGTGTTAACAGACTTTATACCACTTATATAAAAAAAATTTCCCAGACACTGCCAATCTGCGTACTAGTCGCTTTAAAAATCATATCTTGAGTTCAGAAACTCGGAATCCAGTTCCGTAAATTTTCTCTGAAACTAGACTCATATGCCCATCTACATATTTTTTTCTAGAATTTTTGATTGGGCCGATTAGTACAGTTTATTAGTCAAAGTATCCCATGTTACAGGGATCAACTACACTGACCTTCGCGCATTACGACTTGGATATCTCCCTGTACAGGGCTTCAATACTGATGTCGTTTGTTTCTATAGAAACTAGACTCAGAGAGGAATCTATACATATATGGCATGACTCCTAATTATCTCTGGTTAATTTATAATGAATTTCCAAAGTCGAAACAGGGAATCCAGAAACCCTTCTGGCCCTGTCTCACGAGAACCTGAATATCTCTTAACATACTGTCCATATGATCATTTCGTTACTTTCCTATGAAAATAGATTCATCAAGGTTAGTTTACATAATTTATTCACTATTTAATTCCATTCCTACTATTTTTAGTGATTTTCCAAATCTACATCACTGCTGCTGTCAGCATCTGCCTTTAAGGTAGACTTTACCTATTTCATAGTTTCCATGATTCAACTAGCCCTTTTAGCATAAATAGCACAATTTATGATAGTGATTAACCATTCCCATGGCCAATCCTTATTAAGCATACCCACACCTCTCAATAACCATATCCATACCAAATGATTATAACATTACACTCAAACATATATAGGCCATTTTCGCATGGCTAACCAAAATTATACAAGTCCAAAGGGTCCATGACCCACAACAAACGGGTAGTCCTATACATGTCATATCCAGAGTTCAACTAAAAGAGTACCAAAAGGGCTTTGATAGTGTGGGTGACTTCGACTTCGATGATCCCGAATCCGATATCCGACGAACAAAATTTATAAAACAGAGAGCCAAAGCAACGTTGTAAGCATTTTAAAGCTTAGTAAGTTTCAAGTAATGAAATCGGCTTTGACTAAAGTATTACATTCACATAGCTAAATGGATCACTTTATTAATACACATTGTCATACACATACTTACTTCACACTTCATCAACATATACACACAAGGTATTAACCTATCTAAAAGTCGAAAGTTCGTTAGTCGATTGAACGAATACTATTAAAAACGAATCAACTTTTCCGATGCATACGAACACATACCTTATCGTTTGGGTTTTTCGAGCGTTTTAATTGAATTTATTACAGCACAACACGCTCACCTTCGAACCCAAGTTTCTTCGGAATTTAGCCGGATATAACTACAAGCACAAATGCCTTCGGGTCTTAGCCCGGATATATCAACTCGCACAAATGCCTTCGGGTCTTAGCCCGGATAAAATCACTAGCACAATTGCCTTCGGGTCTTAACCCGGGTATAGCAACTCGCACAAATGCCTTCGGGTCTTAGCCTAGATAAAATCACTAGCACAATTGCCTTCGGGTCTTAACCCGGGTATAGCAACTCGCACAAATGCCTTCGGGTCTTAGCCCGGATAAAATCACTAGCACAATTGCCTTCGGGTCTTAACCCGGATATCATTCAAATGCTCATGCACACATATATCAACAATCATGACACATCCATATTTCATTTTCGTTACTAAGGCTCAAACACAAAGCATTTATTTAACCTTTCCAATTTCGGCTCAATAGCCACACACAAAGAGCATGATTTCAATCGGCTTTATAACATAGTCTCTATGCACATTCGGCTATCCGTCATAGTATGACTAATCATTTCAATATAATTCAAGTAGGGTCATTACTCGAAGACTTACCTCGGATGTTGTCGAACAACTTTAATGGCTATTCAATTACTTTTTCCTTCCCTTTATCGGATTTAGTTCCCCTTTGCTCTTGAGCTTAAAGAATACAAATAGGAGTATTCAATATTTAAACCAATAATATGAATTTATTAATCACATTCGGCAATCACATATCATTAAATTTTCAAACCAAAATGTCATTATATGACCACATATACACATATCCATATACTTAAGCTCAATAATTATAATATAATATCATGTACTCACTTTAAGTATATTGCCGAATATACTTAATCATACATACACCTAACCAAAATAATTTCTAAAATCTTTATATCATTTATACACTAAACCGAATACTCTTACCAAGTTCACCTATATTCTTCAACAAATTCTTCATTGATCAAACACATATTCGGCTAAAGAAATGGCAATTTTGGCAACTTTTGATTTAATACTTAATCAATTATAATACATCTAAATATTCTTTTCATATTATTAACTCAAATCACATACATTATTTAATATAACATTTTCACATTCGACATTAGTATCAACCATAGTAGCCGATTCTTCCTACTTTGTACCCATGCATCTATTTGATCCTTAGTTAGTTCAAACACTCACACACTAAGATTCATCCAATTTTAACAAGAAATAAAATCCTTAATCCTCAAACTACCATGGCCGAATGTTATAACCCAAGCCACATATATTGTTCCTCAAGGCCCTTCAAGGACCACATTCGGCACCTCCTTAATAACAACCCAAATTTCAACCTTCAAGAAAGAAGAAGAAAAAATATATGTGCTAAGAGCTTCAAACTACTTGGCCAAATATCAAACCTCCTAACAATCAAAACTTAAGCCATGGAATGATTAGAACTTGAACTAACCACCTTCTTTATACAAAATTTTCCAAGAATTTCAAGGTACTTACCTCTTCTTACTCCTCATCCAAACCGAACATAAAGCAAGAGAACTCTTTCTTCTTCCTTTGATTTTTCGGTCAAGAAGAACAAAGAGGATGAAGCCTTCTTTTTTTTTCTTCTAGTTTCGGAAAAATGGGGGAGCAAGGATGAAACAACTTTGGTTTCTCCTCCCACTCCCCTCATATTTTATTGTTCTTAACACAACATGTTGTCATAAACTTTTCATAATATGTTTTACCCATCACAATTTGTCTATCCACCTTGTCATGGCCGGCCACTACTATTTAGGGGGGAATTGACATGCAAGTCCCCCCTTTTTATTTCATGCACTAATAGATCCTTATACTTTGACCTATCATATTTCAAAATTTTCTCACATAAGTCCTATTTGATAAAATTCACTTACAATTAACAAAATTCAAACACAAAATTTTCACACATGCATATGTACATATAATGAGCATCAATTATGACGGTTAATTATTTTTATGACTCGGTTTAGTGGTCCCGAAACCACTTCCCGACTAGGGTCAATTTTGGGCTGTCACAATTAAATAAGTTAAATTTTCTATTATAGATTAAGAAGAACGAAATTCAGGGTTAGACCAAGGAAAGAAAAAGGTTGAAGACTAAATCAAAATATTTGATCGTACTTTGTATCGAGGTAAGTTTGCAGTAAATAAATGCAATGTTTTATTATTTGTAATTAATGATGTTATTTTTTAGCATCTATATATTTATTTTGTAAATTTATTCCTTGATGATTCAAGCAAGAATTGTCGGAGAAATGATACTTAAAAGTGTTGGTTGAACCTTAGGAATGTGTAGGATACAAATGTCATGTGATAAACCGTAATTTATACATATTTTTATCCCATGATTAGCCCATTTATGAATGGTTTCTCCTTATATTTGGTGAATTCGATGCTCTAATACTTTAATTTCATGTTTTATACTTTGGAGAGCATAGGAGAGTAAAAAGAGCGAGAAACAGGCCGAAAACGGAGAAAATGAACCCATGTGGGAAATCAACACGGTCTGGACTTCCTCACACGGGCATGTCACACGGCCGTGTCCATTTGGCAGGATTGAAGCACAACTTACACAAGTAGACTACACGCCTGTGCCTATTCAACAGCCTTGACCACGGGCTAGAGTAATCGCACACGGGCGTGTCCCTGCCGAGCCCAGGTATAGTCCTATTCAGAAAAGGCCAAATTTTAGGGCTCTTAGGCATCCAAAAGCCTATTTAAACACCTGAGGAGTCACTTAAGAGGAGAAAGCAGAGTAGGAAACAAGGAATTACTCAAGGAAAGCCGATTGATCCATTTCAGAAGCCGGATTCATCATCAAGACTGAAGATCTCCCTTCAAGTTCCTTCAGGAATTTTGGGTTTTCTTATGTTTTGTTATCTTTATACTTTTGAGATGTTTTCTTTCATATGTATGAACTAAACCCCCTAAATACCTAAGGGGAATGAAACCTAAGACGGATCTTGTTATTATTATCTGAATTGTATGATAAATATTTGACTTGTTCTTGATTATATGTTCTTAATTCTTGTTTTGATATTCCAGGATATTGATTCAAGTTAAGCTCTTATTTAGAGGAGGAATAAACCCTGTCTAAGATTAAATTTGTCATAATTAAGCGGAGTTGATTGCTGATAAATGCCAAATTATACATGTTTTTACCCCAAATACTTAGCATATTTATGGACGTTTACTATTAGATTTGTGGATTTTGGTGCTCTTAATCCAGTTATTTCATGTTTATTTCATGTTTTGTACTCAGGAGAACACCAAGGGTCAAAAGGAGCCAAAAATGAGCTAAAAAGGGACAAAATGGACCAAATTGAGAAGACCACACAGCCTAAGCCTTGCCACACGGGCAGCTCACACATCTGTGCCTTTCGAATGTGTCGACAAAGGTTTACACGACTCACACGGCCTAGCCATTGAGCCCACACGGCCGTGGCAATTTAACAGATAGAACGCGGCCTGGCAACCACGTCACACGGCCGTGGCACACGGGCGTGTCCCTTTTTTAAGGAGTTGTATTTTACACGGAAAAAGGATACTTAGGGGGCAAGAAAGCCAATCAAAAGCCTATATAAACACCCTAAGTATGACCTAGAAGGGGGCTCTCTCTCCAGAACTTTTCTGTAACACAGAACCACACGCCGAGAATTACTTAAAGGAAGCCAGACGATCCATCTCAAAAGCCGGAGTTACTCCAAGGCTGAAGATCTCTCTCAGAATTCCTTCAGGGGTTTTAGAGTTTTCTTTATGTTTTGCTATTTTTATACTTTTGAGATGTACTCTTATTTTATTATGAACTAAACCCCTTAGATACCTAAAAGGGATAAAACCTATGATGGATCCTATTACTATTATCTGAACTGTATGATAAACACTTGATTTGTTCTTAATTATGTGTTCTTAATGCTTGAGTTAATATTCTGGGTATTAATTCATGATTTGATGTGCTTATGCAGAGGAGGAATAGACCCTACCTAAGAGTAGGTTTGGCATAATTAAGCGGAGTTGATCAAGTGCCTAGAAATAGGGTTTCGAGATTTTGCTGGATTAGGGTGACACCTAATATGGGAGTCCGTAGATCTAGCTAATGCAACCCTAGAGTGTTAATTAGAGAAAAGTCTCAGTTATTTAATCTAGGGGTTAGACGTTATTAGTCTTGAATAGGGATAATAATTTAGGTTAGGGAGTCTCACGGATCAAGTCAAGTGAATAAATCGTCCGGTTCAGAGTCAGGTCACAAGTGAAATTTAGATGGATTCCTCCTTGGGTGTCGTCTTTATCAATTGTTTTTCTTCAAGTCTTTTTCCAAAATTTCTCTTTGCTTTGATTAAATTAGTTAATTAGTTTAGATAATTAGTTTAATAAACAAACCCTTTTATTATTTGGCTAGATAATAAAAAGATAGTTATTACTAGTACTTTTGGTTCCCTTGGGTACGGCATCCCGGTCTTGCCATTACTATATTATTGTTCGATAGGTGCGCTTGCCTTTTCGTCGTGATAATAGTTAGTCTAGGTTTGATCTTCATTATAAAAATTTATTACTTGTTACGAATAACTGCGATCAACTTTTTGGCGTCGTTGCTGGGGAACTGAAATATTAGGAACACTATATTTTTATTACTTTAGCCATTTATTTTTCTTGCAATTTAATTTAATTTAATTATTATTATTTATTAATTTACTTTTTCTTTCTCTTGACAGGTTTTTATAGTTTATGACTAGAAAAAACCCGTCAGGACCCTTATTTTTTGACGAAGAAATCGATCGAACAGTTCATAAAAATCAAAGAGAAATAAGGCGTAGTTTATGATACACAGAAAATGAACAAGAAGACAATACTCAACCTCCAACCGACAAGATGGCTGAAAACCAAGACAATCAGCTGCCTCCTGCAATTGTAGCTAATGAAAATCCTGCTCCACGTACTATGTATGACTATGCTAAACCCTCTTTAACAAGAACTGAATCAAGTATAGTTAGACCTGCTATTGCTGCGAATAATTTTGAATTAAAACCTAACACTATTCAAATGATACAGTAGTTTGTTCAGTTTGATGGTTTGCAGGATGAAGATCCCAACACTCACTTAGCAAATTTCCTGGAATTTTCCGATACATTCAAAATCAATGGTGTTTCTGATGATGCCATCCGTCTTCGGTTATTTCCCTTCTCACTGAGAAACAAAGCTAAACAGTGGTTAAACTCATTACCACGAGGGTCTATCGCTACTTGAGAACAAATGACCGAGAAATTTTTACTAAAATATTTTCCGCCAACTAAAATGGCTAAATTACGCAATGATATCTCTTCTTTTTGTGCAGATGGACTTAGAAACACTTTACGATGCATGGAAGAGATACAAGGATCTATTGAGAAGGTGCCCTCACCATGGATTACCTTTATGGCTGCAAGTTCAAATGTTCTACAATGGTGTGAATCCCTCGACAAGACAAATGATTGACGCAGCTACTGGCGGAACCATCAACAATAAAACATCGAAAGATGCATATGAATTTATAGAGGAGATGTCACTGAATAACTATCAGTGGCAAGTTATGAGGACAAAGCCGACGAAAACAGCTGGCGTTTCTAACATCGATTCAGTCACCACGCTCTCTAATCAAGTAGAACTTCTCAATAAAAAGATTGATAGTTTTCTTGGTTCTACGCAGGTACATCCAGTAATGAGGTGTCACTCAAGCGGAGGAGGTGTGCATACAGAATACCAATCCTTCAATCCTACAACTGCAGAAGAACAAGTCAACTATATGGGTAACAATAACTTTCGATCACAAAATAACCCATACAGTAATACTTATAATGCAGGTTGGAGGAACCACCCAAATTTTTCCTGGGGAGGTCAAGCGAATCCAAAGCCACAAAATCCTCAGGGTTTTCAACAGCCACCTTATCAACAAAAGAAGAAGCAGAACCTTGAAGAGATGCTTTCAAAATTCATCTCGATGTCAGAAACCCGCTTCCAAAATACCGAGACAACACTTAAGAATCAACAAGCATTGATCCAAGGACTCGAAACTCAGATAGGCCAGCTATCTAAACTAATCTCCGAGTGACCACAAGGTAGCTTACCAAGTAATATGGAACCTAATCCGAGAGAACACCTCAATGCAATGAGTGCCCAAGATAAGGAAGGATTCATTGCACCTGAGCCAGAATTACAGCAAGACAACACGATGAACAAAGGTCGACAAGAGGTAAACGATGATGATCCTAAACAGGTAAGTACGAATTATGAACCTCGTGTGCCATATTCTAAAACGATGATGAAAGATAGAACAAAAGAACAATTCGGTAAGTTTGTCAAACTCTTAAAGAAATTACATATTAACTTACCCTTTATTAAAGTTCTTTCGCAGATGCCCAACTCAGTAAAATTCTTAAAGGAACTTCTGGCTAATAAAAGGAAATTAGATGCTACATCGCATGTGGAACTCAATGCAGTCTGCTCAGCTATTCTGACGAATAAGCTACCTAACAAATTGAAAGATCCAGGGAGTTTTACAATTCCTTGCTTAATTGGTAGTTTATCTGTGAATAATGCTTTAGCTGGTCTAGGGGAAGTATAAATGTTATGCCATATAAAATGTTTAAACGACTAGGTGTCAGTAAACTCAAACAGACTAGGATGAGCATACAATTGGCTGACAAAACAGTTTGATTTCCTAAGGGTATTATTGAAGATGTTCTCGTTAAAATTGATAAATTTATTTACCCAGTAGACTTTGTCGTCTTAGATATGGATGAGGATAACGAGGTACCTTTAATTTTAGGATGACCCTTTTTAGGAACTGCCAGAACCATTATTAATGTAGGCACAGGGGAGCTAACACGTCATGCAGGTGACGACGCAGTAACACTCCAAGCACACGACTCAGTCAAAACCCCTAAGACTCAGGATAATGCTATAAAACCTGTCGATGATAAAACTAATATTTAATCGTCCTTGCAGGAACCTTCTCAAACCAAGACAACAAAGACAGTGCGCTACTATCATGAAAAGAACAAAGACGTCCATGAAGAACGAAGTCTATGGATAGAAGAGCTATATGAATGGCGAGAACACAAACTGAGAACACATGATAAACCGAAACTACACCAAAACAAGCCTGATACCTCTCCTAATCAACTTAGGGTAGGCAATAAAGTCTTACTAGATGCCGTTGATCCTCACATTGTCACTACCACACAGAATGAGGAAATCCCTCTTACGATACTCAGTATTTTTCCATTCGGTCCGGTGGAGGTGAGTCATCCCAAGTTCGGCACATTTAAGGTAAACAACACCCGATTAAAACCTTGTTTTAAGATTGATAGCAGGAACGAGGAGTATGAACTCCTCAACCCACCATGATAAATCAACGGAGAGGTAAGTCGAGCTTAGACTATAAATAAGCGCTTCTTAGGAGGCAACCCAAGTACTAACATATTTTGATTTCTTTCTTTTTAATTAATTTCTAACACTTCAAATCATTAACTTTATCTTTGAATTTCAAATTTTTCAGCACACACGGCCAGGCACACGGGCATGCCTGAAGCCGTGGCCAAACAAGGGAAGAGACACGGCTGTACAAGATGGCCGTGTTGAAGCAGGACATGATTTTCTCAAAACACGGGGTGCGATAAATCCCCACGACCGTGCGACATGGCCGTGGGTGAACTTGATAGGAATAACACGAGCGTGGGATAGAAAACCACGGGCGTGCTAGGGACAAGGCTCGATTCTATTTCTTTGACACAGGCGTACGACACACCCGTGCCATTCAGCCGTGTACAACAATACACGGGTATGGTACTATAACACAATGGTGTAGGATAAGCGAACAACGCTAGGCACGGCCGTGCGACATGGCCTAGTGCCACACACGCCCAAGACACATAGGCGTGTGATAGTAGCCGGGCACAACCACATTTGAAAAAATATGAAAAACACGGGCTACCCTCACAGCACACAGGCGTGGCCCTAGGCCGTGTGCCCCTCCCCTATATAAACAAACCACTGTTCATCTTCTTCCTCCTTTCAAAACCCTTGCCGAAATCCACCCTCTCCCAACCCCTAGTTTCTATTCCAGCCACCATTCCCTAGATTCTCACTTCCCTAACCCCCAAACCAACCTCAAAGTCACTCCACTTGCATTAATCCCCATTTCCCCCTCCCTATACCCTCCATTTCCCACCACACGGTTTCCTCTCCGCGTCACATGCCCGTGCACCGCCCTACAACAGCCATTGGTTCACTTTCTTAACCTTGTCTTTCCAATTTGTGTTGTTACATTAGTATTTTTCATGTTTTACATAGATATTGTTACTATTACAAATATGTTTTAGACAAGTTAAGAATTTGCTTTAGAATTTTCTATATTTGGCTTATTTAAAACACTAAATAGCATATACTAGTTTTAGGCCAATTGCATAACTATTGATGTATCTTGGATTCTATCAGTGCTCATGTATTTTCAGGTATATTATGTCGTCATCAAGTGGCAAGATGGTCACGGTCCCATCCTCGAAGAGACGTAGGGGACTGGGTTCTTCATTGGTACGAGCTACAGCTGAAGTTCGGCACCCGTTCCTTAAATTTCCACAAGCTTCGTAGGAGGAGCTATTTCAAATACTACGCACACGACCCATCACCACAGGTCGTTACATCGACTGGGCTACCGTAGAGCAAGTCCAACTCGCTGATGCCATCCGTGCCCTCTTGTCTACAGACCCATGGGAACGAATCTTCGCTATTACCGAGCCCACTTATTTAGAGCTAACCTTAGAATTATGCTTTACTTTTCATTTATAGGTGGTGATGACGAACAATGACGACCCAGGCACCATTCACTTTCGATTAGGCGGTCTAGTTCGTGCGATGAGTGTCCCAGAGTTTGGAGTTGCTGTAGGACTTTATACCGATGAGTTTATGGAGGAGGAGGACATGAATGCACTCCCACGCAATATCCACATCTCCCCCTCCTTGTGCTGGAAGGCGCCCGAAGGCCTCAGCACTCCCCCTTCCCTCTGCTATCTCCATGCCATATTGGCTTACACATTGACCGGGAGGAGAGAAAGCACTGGCGTCATCAACACCCATGACGCCTACTATTTATGGTGCATGGCAAATGAACACGTGACTGATTTGGCATACTTCATTACTTTCGTCATTCGCCATCAGACCGAACGGCATCGGAAGGGAGTGATCTCCATCGGCCCCTACGTGACGAGCCTTACCAGACACTTCGTCCTCCTCGACACCGTGGCCCAGTCATCTGCACTTACACTGATCGGTCAGATGTCCCCACAGGGCATCGCGACTATGTTACACATGAGGATGATCGAACACCGACGTGGGATCGATCCTCCTCAGTGCCGTCTCCTTCATGCCATTGACGAGGAGGATCTTGAGGACATCCCTGATGATGTTCCCCCACAACATGAGGAGCCTTCCACTGCGTCATCTAGGGAACAAGCAGTTCATGCGCCTGCTTCATTGGTGCACCTTTTCGACCGACTCGCTTACTTCGAGCAATATTGCACTACATAGTTCGAGATGATTCACGAGCGAGATCGACGGCGGGACCGACAGATAGACGACATACAGGCCATGATGCAGTAACTGTGCCAGTATTTCCACATCGACACTCCAGCACCACCACCTGAGGACCCCACCGACGAAGATCATTGAATCCTCTTATTTTTTTTATTTTTATTTTTATTTTTATGTTTATGTTTATGTTTATTTTTCATTATAAAGACATATCTATATTAGTACATTTTATTTTTTCCCATTTTCTGGTCTTTCTAATAAGTAATTCCATTACGCTCTCTTCTACACCAATTTTTAATAAACTCTTCATGATTCTACAGACTTCTAAGCAAAGTTGCTAGGAATATTTTACGGAATGAGGAAACAAATAGGGAACAATACCTAACGAGTGCCATGTTCAACGACCCAATATCTTCATCTAGCCAAGAACAGTGGCCGCTGCCATTTTCCCCAAACACTCCATCCTCAGAATCAAGCTTCGCATCCTTCTAATAGGGAGTTTCACCTCTTTCCCTCTTATGATTTTCTTTATATTGAATAGTCTATCTTTGTACTTGAGGGCAATGTGCATCTTAAGTATGGGGGGTGAACATGAAACCTAACTTTTTGCATTATTCTCAAATCCCTGAATTTGGTCTTGTGTTTAAGTGATGTTCTCATAATCCAGATCGAATGAATCCTGATTGATCTATAATTATTATTGATAAGTCATGAATTAGACCAAGGGAATTATGCATGATTATTTGATTATAAGACATTAGAGAATCAAGCATGATAAGTTGATAATTTGAGAACTAAAATTTTTAGGTTATTTTCCTGAATTGAGGTATTATCTTGAAATCTTAAGTATACAGGAATGACATCGAAAACCCAAATTTTTGGTGAGATTTTTGGGCCTTTTGAGCCTTTTGAGCATATATCTTTCTTTCTTCTCACTTCTTTTGTGGTTTGAGTGTGTCAACATTAAACTGTTATTCTAGAACCTGCTTCGATTATACATGTCAAGATCACACGTATGATTTGATATACTGAGATGGTAAAGGCACATAGGATTTAACCCACTTACTCCATAAAAATCCTTCCCACATAATTAAACCCTTAGTGAACCCCCGTTGAGCCTACTAACCCTTTTTCATTGATTAACCCTCGTCATTAACCCATTAACCCATTATTGTTAAAATCCTCTGACTTAATTTGACCTTTTTTATCGAGATTGAATTTAATATCGTTACCTCACTATGTTCACCATTTTTTGTTACTGAATCATGAAGTATAATTTCTGTATTGTATTAACTTAATTTGTTCTTAAAAAAATTTGTGTGTGTAATTCTCAGCAAGCTAAAGTTGTCATGAACTCATGTAAAATAGTTCTAGCTATTTGTTTGTGATTCAGTGATTAAGTTTTTGATAGTGGGGTAACATATTGAAATTATCTCGATTCTAACCCCTGTTCTTCAACCTGTATCCATACCTATAACCTAAACTCCATTACAACCATACAAAGACCTTTTGATTAGTGTATCATATCATTTACAAGTGGTGGAGATTTGATTTTCATGCAAGCCTATAGTAATAACTTTTCATGTTAGACAATCGAGTTCTTAATCTTGACCCTTAAACACTTTGAGTGATTTGAGTGAATCTTTAGTTAGAATGTTATCTCTTGTGTATTTAGGACTAAAGTTAATTACTTAATGGAAGGAGCTCACCTATAATTTTATTATCGAGATATCCGATTTAGATTGTTTGAGACTTTTAATGCCCCTATAGTTAAATTCTCACTGTATAAATTTCCATGGAATAATTTGTAACATTATCAGTAATAATTATGTGATTGAAAAGAATGAATTCTAGCAGTAAGTGAAAATTTTGCTTGAGGATAAGCAAATGCTTAAGTGTGGGGCTATTTGATAAACGCCAAATTATACATGTTTTTACCCCAAATACTTAGCATATTGATGGATGTTTACTATTACATTTGTGGATTTTGGTGCTCTTAATCTGGTTATTTCATGTTTTGTACTCAGGAGAGCACCAAGGGTCAAAAGGAGCCAAAGACGAGCTAAAAAGGGACAAAACGGACCAAATCGAGAAGACCACACGGCCTAAGCCTTGCCACACAGGCAGCTCACATGCTCGTGCCTTTCGAGGGTGTCGACCAAGGTTTACACGACTCACACGGCCTGGCCATTGAGCCCACACGGCCGTGGCAATTTAATGGAACGAACACGGCATGGCAACCACGTTACACAGCTGTGGCACACGGGCGTGTCCCTTATTCAAGGAGTTGTATTTTACACGGAAAAAGGATACTTAGGGGGCAAGAAAGCCAATCAAAAGCCTATATAAACACCCTAAGTATGACCTAGAAGGGGGCTCTCTCTCCAGAACTTTTTGGAACACAGAACCACAAGCCGAGAATTACTTGAAGGAAGCTAGACGATCCATCTCAAAAGCCAGAGTTACTCCAAGACTGAAGATCTCTCTTAGAATTCCTTCAGGGGTTTTAGAGTTTTCTTTATGTTTTGCTATTTTTATACTTTTGAGATGTACTCTTATTTTATTATGACCTAAACCCCTTAGATACCTAAGGGGGATAAAACCTATGATGGATCCTGTTATTATTATCTGAACTGTATGATAAATACTTAATTTGTTCTTAATTATGTGTTCTTAATGCTTGAGTTAATATTCTGGATATTAATTCATGATTTGATGTGCTTATGTAGAGGAGGAATAGGCCCTGCCTAAGAGTAGATTTGGCATAATTAAGTAAAGTTGATCGGGCGCCTAGAAATAGGGTTTCGAGATTTTGCCGGATTAGGGTGAAACCTAATATGGGAGTCCATAGATCGAGCTAATGCAACCCTAGAGTGTTAATTAGAGAAAAGTCTCGGCTATTCAATGTATGAGTTAGACGTTATTAGTCTTGAATAGGGATAATAACAAAGGTTAGGGAGTCTCACGGATCAAGCCAAGTGAATAAATCTTCTGGTTCAGAGTCAAGGAACAAGTGAAATCTAGGTGGATTCCTCCTTGTGTGTCATCTTTATTAATTGCTTTTCTTCAAGTCTTTCTCCAAACTTTCTCTTTGCTTTGATTAAATTAGTTAATTAGTTTAGATAATTAGTTTAATAAATAAACCCTTTTATTCTTAGGCTAGATAATAAAAAGATAGTTATTACTAGTACTTTTGGTTCCTTTGGGTACGACATCCTGGTCTTGCCATTACTATACTATTGTTCGATAGGTGCGCTTGCCTTTTCGTTTTGATAATAGTTAGTCTAGGTTTGATCTTCATTATAAAAATTTATTACTTGTTACGAGTCATTGCGATCAATTACACGCCTATAGATAATGTGATAAGATTTTGCCAGATTAGGGTGAAACCTAATAAGGAAATCCATAGATTGAGTTAATGCAATTCTAGGGTGTTAATTAGAAAGAGAATTCAATTATTTAACCTAGGGTTAGACGTTATTAGTCTTGAGAGAGATAATAATATAACTTAGGGATTTCTACAAATCAAGTCAAATGAATAAATCATCTGATTCAGAGTCAAATAACAAGTGAAGTCTAGGTGGATTTTTCCTTAGGTATTGTCTTAATCAACCGAATTTTCCCAAAAGTATTTCCCCAAATTTTCTTTCTGTGCATTCTTAGTTTAGTAATTAGTTTAGATAACCAAACCTCTTAATTTTTAGGCTAGATAATAAAAAGGAAGTAAATACTAGTACTCGTGGTTCCTTTGGGTTCGACAATCCGGTCTTACTGAACTATACTACTGTTCGATAGGTACACTTTCCTTAATCGTGATAATAAGTTAATCTCAAGAGCGATTCATTTATAAATCTTTAAAACCTGTCACGAATATCACGTATCAAGTTTTTGGCGCCTTGCCGGGGAACTAGGATATTAGGAACACTCGATTTTTATTACTTTAGCCATTTTACTTTTATTGCAATTTAAATTTTTATTTTCATTTCTAATTCTTCATTTATTTTTTTCTGATAGGTTTTTCTAGTTTAAGACCAGAAGAAACCCATCAGGACCATTACTATTCGATAGTGAGATCGATCGCACAGTTCGCAAAAATCGAAGAGAAATAAAGTGAAGCTTACGATACACAGAGGAAGAGGAAGAGGACGATACTTCAACCACAACCAAGGAGATGGCTGAAAACCAAGAAAATTCGCTACCTCATGCGATTGCTATTAATCAGAATCCTGCTCCACGCACTATGTATGATTATGCTAAACCTTCTTTAACAGGAACTAAATCGAGCATAGTTAGACCTACTGTAGCTGCAAATACTTTTGAACTGAAACCTAACACAATTCAAATGATACAGCAATTTGTTCAGTTTGATGGTTTGCAGGATGAAGATCCCAATGCTCACTTGGCAAACTTTTTGGAACTATGTGATACATTTAAAATTAATGGCGTTTCTTATGATGCCATTTGCCTTCAGTTATTCCCTTTTTCATTTAGAAACAAAGCTAAACAGTGGTTGAATTCGTTACCACGAGGGTCAATCACTACTTGGGAACAAATGACCGACAAGTTTTTATTAAAATATTTTTTGCCGGCTAAAAAGGCTAAATTACGTAATGATATCTCTTCTTTTGTGTAGATGGATTTAGAAACACTCTACGATGCATGGGAGAGATACAAGAACCTCTTGAGAAGATGCCCTCACCATGGGTTACCACTTTGGCTACAGGTTCAAACATTTCATAATGGCCTAAATCCTTCGACTTGACAAATGGTTGACGCAGCTGTTGGCGGAACCATAAATAATAGGACACCTGAAGATGCCTATGAATTTATAGAAGAGATGTCACTGAATAACTATCAGTGGCAAGTCATGAGGACAAAACCATTAAAAATATCCGACGTTTATAACGTCGATTCGGTCACCATGCTCTCTAATGAGGTAGAACTTTTGAATAAGAAAATTGATGGTTTTTTTAGTTCTTCACAGGTTCACCCAGTAATGCAGTGCGAAGCAAGTGGAGGTGGATCAAGCAGTTCAGAATAACCACTTTATGGCCACAACATGGAGAACGAGCAGTTAAATTACATGGGTAACAATCCTCGATCTCAAAACAATCCTTATAGTAATACTTACAATGCAGGTTGGAGGAACCTCCCAAATTTTTCATGGGGAGGCCAAGGAAATCAGAGACCACCACCCCCTCCAAGCTTTCAGAAACCACTGTACCAGCAGGAGAAAAAGCCGAACCTTGAGGAGATGCTAACCAAATTCATCTCGGTATCAAAAACTCATTTTTAGAATACCGAGACGGCACTCAAAAATTAACAAGCATCAATCTAGGGGCTCGAAACTTAGATTGGACAGCTCGCCAAGTTGATATCCGAACAACCACAAGGTAGTCTGCCGAGTAACACTGAATCTAACCCAAGCACTGCAGCAAAATTGACTTTTAACGGCGTTTTTTAAGGTCTTTAGCGGCGCTTTTAAGCACCGCTAAAACTATTTGCGGCGTTTTTACAAGTGCCGCAAAAAATACCTCTATAGATAATGCTGCTAAATTTTGCGGCATTTATTTAAAACAACTCCGCTAATAGTCATGACATTTAGCGGCGCTTTTCCCACAGACGCCGCTAAGGGTCATGACATTTAGCGGCGCTTTTCCCACAAACGCCGCTAAAGGTCATGACCTTTAGCGGTGCTTTCCCACAAACGCCTCCAAAGGTCATGACCTGTAGCGGCGCTTTTCCCACAAACGCCGCTAAAGGTCATGACCTTTAGCAGCGCTTTTCACACAAACGCCGCTAAAAGTCATAAAATTTAAAAATAATAATAAAATATTATAAAGGTCATGAAAAATATAAAAAGTTTAAAATTCATTATCAAAATATTGAGAAGAATAATATCCATGATATAAATATAAAAATTTTCTATTAAAATTCATTATCAAATTAAATTTTCTATTAAAATTTTAACTTTAAAACTACATACAAAAATTAAAGAATTTAAATTTAAAATTTAAAATAATAAATTAATAACAATTAAAATCCGAAAGTTGAAACTCAAGTTATCTTAAATATTAAAATAAAAATAAAAATTTTGAATCAAAACTAAAATAAATAATAAAAATGAGATTAAATATAAAGATATCAATAAAATAAGGTATTATAATGAAATTACTTAAATGAAATAAGGACTTAAATCATAACCATGTAAAATATAAGATTTGAATATCGATTCCCATGTGAAATATCAACATTGATTATTTAAATTGATTAAGCTGCTAACGAATATTCTATTTTCTAAGTCAAAATTACAATTCGTTTTTTCTTCTTTCAACTCAAATAAAAATAAAAGGTTGAAAGCAAAACAATTAAATAAAAAATAGAATAATTAGTTGACACGAGATTATTATTAAATATATGCAAATATGCAAGTAGACTATTACAAAACTAGGTGTAGTTTTTGATCAACTAATTAGTTGATCCTACTGCAGGTTCTATCTATAATCTGTTTAACTAACATACAAACATAAGGCACTCTAATACTTTTTTGCACATAAAATATCTGAAACTCACACCTGAATTCAGATTCAGAGCATATACGGTGTCAACTGCATGTTGATCAATATCATTCTTATTCGCTACTGCAATGCCTCCCACATGTATTTGTAGAGGTAGGAGCCAGCCATTATGTGCCTTCTGCAAATTGTTCTTGGACCGTAATCTAGTGTAGTTAGTTTTTCCTGTTCCATTTGCCACCAGTCAAAACATAAAAGAGCTATATTATGGTAACTCCATCAGCTTACATAGTAAATTATAGCTCGCATGTTTCAATGGTATGATTCAATCAGTGGGGATTCTGGTAAAATAACAGTCGTTGAGAAGGCAAATTGATGATAAATAAAATAGGAGCAGAGAATATATACTATATTTTATCTGAACAAATGTTCCTTTCTTCAAATATATCGGAATGAATAATGATTAATTTGCATCATCAACGCTAGTGAAAATCCATAAAGAAAAAAAATGATAGTTAGAATGAAGCATAAAATTAGCTTAATTCTGCTGGGAAAAATTAGACAACTACATCCCAAACACCATCACTAGAGATAATCATACCACCAGCAGTAGACAACTACAAAAAATAGGCTAGTTGGTAAAAGAAAACAATTAATAACAATCAAGAAAATGTCTTCTAATTTTAAGATAAAACACGAACTCGTTCAAGCAGACCCTTTTAAAGAAAACTAATTAAGAAAGAAAATTCCAAATGCAAAAGCACTTCAACGTGCAAGTATAGGACACATGAGGATACGGATATGAAATTAATGGCTCTACTATGGAGTTAATGGTCACAAATTCAGAAATGTTACTGGTTTGGAAGTTCGAGGAACTCCATTACAGCCAAGTACATATCCAATCTCTTAAAACAGTGGAATAAGGGAAAAAATTAACATATAAAACTTATGCCAAGATAAACAAGGGTTGTTGAGTATTTCAATTTAAAATCTGTGGAAGACCAAAAAGCAACAGCTGATAAAAGTAAATCACATTTTAACGAGGCAAAGATGAAGCATAAGCAATACCTCTCTTTCCTTGATTTCTTCCTTGAGAATAAGCTGCACTTGTATTTTGAAATAGGTAGCAATGAAATAAGTTCTTGGGTGAGACCCCGACTTTGTGTTCGAACACTCTCCCCTAACTCAAGTAATTCCTAAAGAGATAAATGTAATCATGAATGATTAATAAAAAAAAATAAAGAAACAATTCACCTAATAAAATTAAGCAACGATTTCAGTTAAGTCTAAGGATGAGTATGGACTGGATTGGATTCGTTTGAAGGAATAATCACATCAAACCAAAATATTTTGGTTTCCAAAATTTTGTATTCAAATCAATCTAAATTATAACAAAAATCAAACAAGCAAATCAAAATATTTAAATGAGATTGTAAGGAACCTATAATGAATAAAGAGGATGACCATGGAACAGGACCAGTATATAAAATAAAGCAGATATAAATAATGTTTATATACAATGAAAATTAGACTTGAACCAAAAAGTCGTAAATTAAAGAAAGTTTATATACTCAATTACTCATGAACAAGCATGAATCAATGGTGAAGCTTGGAGAGTACTGGTTTGAAAAAATGTCAAAAGTGTTTTGAGTGTCAGCATATAGGAAAAAATGTCATATGTTGTTAATCTATTCATGAATTCACTGATCTTTATTTACAAATAAAAGATTAGTAAGCTTGCAACATATATTAAACTCATAACCATACAACGATAAGAAAAGAAAAATTTGACTTCCTAGTTTCTCACAATAACTTCTCTTATATATTTCAATCTTTTAAATATCTTTGTGATTATTTTATGAATCAATTCGCATGTTTAATATAACATTAAGAATGAAAGCAGGTAGATATAACAAGACCTGCCATTTTTGGATGTGTCCTGCCAATCCTTCACCCAAAATTTCCCCAGTCTAAATTTCTGGAATTTAGTAACATTAGGGGAATAAATGATAAACCCTCATAAGGAAGGTTGGTTTTAAGGGCTAAAATGGAAACGCATAAGTTAAATATAAACACTTACTTGTAAATGACTCTTAACATGATAAAGATTGAGTCCATCTAAATCCATCAGGTCCAAAATAGTCTTCGGTGTTGCTTCTAAAAATAAGATTTATGGTCAGTTCTATGGATAATAAACAGTTACTTCGCTTACCAGCAGCAATGACAGAGCCCCACAGTAACTCTAAGAATTCAGTACTATTGAGAAAAATATATACACAGTTGAGTTTCAGATACCAGAAAGCACAAGCCAAAGTTCAATTCATGCATGAGGACTACCCGGTAACACATGTCATCCAAAACAGAAGAAACAAGCATGAAATTCTCTAGTAGCAACTTATGAAAGAGCCTGAACAGGATCCAATTTTAAATCACAAAAGAATATGGAAATTACATATAAGCAATTACACAAACAACGACCATAAAAGCAATAAACTAGTAGTTAAGAAGAGGTGAAAGGCTAGGTGGTTCTTGTTATATCACCAATGGATCGTGAAAGTTTCATATGGGATGACTTCAGGTGGAATGGAATATAATGGAAGTAATGAAGTGTAGTTTTGAGGGTCAAGGTAAGAAGCAGGAAAAGTATAAGGCAACTCAAATACATTCCAGTAGCATTCAAGACCATCTGCAGCAGCAAGCTGAGTCACACTCTCAACTTCAACTGTTTTTCTTTCATTCATTGGCACATCAGTTTGCCATTAGAAATATGAACTCAAAACCATGGTACGTAGCTGTTGAAAATGCTGCAAAAAAACGAAAGAAAAGAAAGAAATTTATATTACAGGAGACCCAAAGTAGCAAAAGATTACAGAAAACAAAAAAAAGGGTAAAAGAGAAGCTTAACATACCTGAAATGGAAGAAGAAAACTGTGAAAAATTACTTTTAGTGCTTATCGACTACCTGTTGAGTTTGAGACAGGAAAGATTTTTAAAAGACCAAACTTTATACAAAAAAGAACTTAATCAAAGTATATAAAAGAGTACCAAAAAAGGCCACAATTAATTTATATAGCTTGTTATGACCTGATTTTGTTTCTTTTCTGTCAAATAAATACTTAATAAAATGATAATCTAATTTCTATATTCAATCCATTATTTCGATTTTTAGGATTCATTAACTCAAATACTACTTTCTGCACTTTAAATTTTATTATATTTACTACTAATATATAATAAAAGGCTGCATTCTGTAATAACCCTATAAGTTAGAGAACCATCAGAACAAGAACAAAAATATATACTGCATAAAAGGCTGAATCACTTCAGTAGATAAAGCATGCCTTTGAATATTTAGGATCCACTTCAATTGCCTTAGTAGCATCCTGTATGGCACTACCATACTCTTCCAATTTGGTGTGAGCAAGTGAGCGATTGGCCCAGTACACTACATTCTGACTATTTAGCTCGATCGTCTGCGTGTACAAGTCAATAGCTTGACCATATTTGTGTGCTGAATAAAAGAAAGAAGGTGAACATTGTTATAAGAAAAGAGGACAAACTCAAATTACCAAATGAGCACTCCTCCTATGAGTACAACAAAAGGATAAAGTTGACAAGAAAGAACAGAAAACACCGATTAATCATTTAAGCATACATGGATGGAAGAAAGAAACACAATGAATTTACAGAATTACCATTGCTAATGCCAGTAACATGCTTCCTTTTCTTGCCTTAACGATCTTATGGACACTGCTTATACTGCTATAGCAACCATACAAGTACATAAGAGAAGCTTATGCGGACACTAAAAGACAGCAGTACTATGAACAAAAAATAAATGCAGGATGGACTAAAACAGGGTTGTCTCATGCATAGAAACCTTGGCCTCTGCATTACACATGAAGCTATGAGTTGAAAAAAAAAAGGGGGAATTGATAATGACAATGCAATTAGATCATTTAACTCAGCCTAAGAATCCATAGCTCTAGTATAAGGCTACAAGCCAACAAGAAGCCAAAAATGAAAGCATGAGAAGCTTCAGCTCTCACATTGGACTACTAAAGTGGACAGTTTTCCACTAAAGGTCAAAGAATAAGTAATTCAAAACACTAGCGTGAAACTACAAGAGTGCTAAATAGAAATTATAAGAAGCTTCAGCCATGAAAGCTGAAGTAAATTTTGACCATTTAGGATGCAGATAACCACTTACTTGCAAGCCACTGTAGGTAAAATAGCAATTGGTGTCAACAAATACACAGCAGTTTTATATGTTGGAAGTTCTGGAAAAAAAAGGTGAATAAGTAATAAAATAGTCAAAGAAAAATGGCAAAGCAACAAGAAATCCAATATAAGGTGCTAACCCTTTCTTAAACAAAGAACTTACCATTAACATAAGGTATCCAACTCAAGAAGGGTATCGATTGCTGAAATGGCTGAGCCCACCACTGGCCACCTTGAGGGGAAAAAGGTAAGCAATCATAAAACGTGAAAAACAATAATAATAGAAGAAAAGAATTCAAAAGAAGTTTCAAATTTTTTATACGTGGAACACAAGTAATATAAAGGTTTAGTACAGACTGTCAAAGGCACCCCCATAACATCGAGTGAGGAAACATGCCAACAATTGCTGTCATAAAGTGCAATCCATATATCAGCACATGACCCTCAGTCGGCCCATTGAGAACAGGAAGGATAAGTGCATTGGTGAAATAGCTGCAGAAAATGACACAACAGAAGTATCAGCATTGGTAAAAGAACGTTCCACTGCATGCTACAAAAACCACATTAGAAACTCCCTTCTAAAATTTTATGTAGAAAGGATGGAGACATTCAAGAGGAATACATATCAAATAGAATATTTAGAATACCTCAAATATATATCACGAAGTTATCATAAAATCCTTTCAAAAACTACCTAACATTGAATAATGTTTGATAAAAAGAGATTGAAAACAAAATTTATAAACCTTCTATAGAATAAACCAAGTAATTTAAGAACTGCAAAGTGTATGGCAGGATTTCTTAGAAGGAATACAAAATACAAAACTAAATTACACTTTTGATAACTTACTGTTCCCATGTAGCTCCATAAAATGGTATAGATGAAATTACCCAGAACCAGAAACTGTCCCCTCCGCACATGGCAGTGCTCCCAAAAGCCATGGTTTCGAACTGAAAAAGAATCAATATTGTATAATGGCAGAATTTTATTAGACATTTTTATGTAATGAAACAAGTTAAATACATACCGCGCATGCAAGTGCATCACATCCTGCAATATTTCAAGACCACCAAAAATAATTACTCCATCAGAAAATTTTCTAATAAAAATAGCAAAGGATGGAAAGAAGAGATTATAAAGTGAACTTACCATGGTCAAAAAGTTCTCCAAGTGGACTCGAGGAGTTTGTTCGTCTAGCTTGTTTCCCATCAACAGCATCAAAAGTCTAGCAGGTAATTACTAATATGCGAAAAAGATCCCATAGTTTGAATACATTGCCAGAGAGAAAACATTCACGCTCATCCCCCTTCCCCAAAACACCAAGGAAATAAAGAAAGAATAAGGTGGAGGTATAAACCTGATACAAAAATAGAAGCAACCCATGTGCAATATGAACCCATCTTGGTGGAGGTGAATCCAAGCGAAGGGAATAAACCTGAAACAGCAATACAAATAAAATAATTGAATGGAATCCTAACGAAGCATTTTGTTTTTATTCAACGATTCTTTAACAGTCGAAAATTTGCGGGTGGGTTTGTCAATCTTTCATTGAAATGAGTGTGTGGAAGTGGGAATGCGAATGGGAACGAACTAGCAAACTGTTAGTAGGGACTTGAGACAGCTAGGGTTCCTTCGATAAGAGCTTGGAGACGCTGCTGGAGAGTTTCTTGATTGAAAAGAGCAACGGAGGGGTGAGATTGGGGGTGTTTTGGCGATACCGATTTTAGGGGGAAAAATTAGGGGTTTGGGATAGATTTTGGAGATAAAATAGTGTCTATTTTTAGGTGAAATAATTTCTCGTGGCGTTTTTATAAAAACCACCCCTATTGTTAACTTTTTGTGGCTTTTTTATAAGCACGCCACCAAAAATTATTTTATTTTAAATAAAATGATACTATTTTGCTATGCTATTTTTTTTATTTTATCTGTTAAAAATTATTAATTAAATGATTTTATAAAATATTTATTATTTTTATTTTTATAAATTGATTTTTATAAATAAAAATATTAAGTACTCTAAAATAAATATTGCATATTTTAATAAGAAAACAAATAATTAAATGGCTGTAATTAATTATTAAGTTAGAATTATCCAATGTAAGCAACCAATCTCTCACATATCAAATTTCTATTAAAAATTGAGACGTTAATCATGATTTTATATTATTCTTTTCCAATGTAATCTCCATTTCATTAGAAATATTTCTTCTTAACTAAAATATAACTATTTTGCTAGATGTTCGATGTGGAATGATTTTAGTTTTTGTATTTTATTTTTATTTGTTATAATTTGGTCCTATCCATATCAATCTGTTACTTTTTTAATTTATTTATCATTTTTTTTAATTCTAATATTTAAATATATCAAATGGTTTAGATTAAATATTTTTAAATATAAAAGTATTAATTGATTGTATAAAATTCCATCATTTAACAAATCTCAAGTAAACTTTAAATCCTAAACCATTTAATATATATAAAGCTTAATCCTTAAGTAAACCTAACACTTAACCCTTAACCCCTAAGCCTTAAACCCCAACCCTTAAACCATAAACCATAATCCCTAAACCCATGATCCCTAAACCTTAAAATAATAACTCATACACTTTAAACTCTAAACCATATACCCTAAATCATAAACCCTCAACTATAATGATAATTAATTCAATATTTTAAAATTAATACTATCTCTTTTATAATTATATAAGAAAATATTTATCATATAAATTAAAAAAATACTAATTAATCTAAACCCTAAACTCCTAATCCCTAAACCTTAAACCGTAAATCCTAAAACATGAACATGAACCCTTAACCCTTAACCCCCTAACACTTAAACCTTCAACCACAACCCTTAAACCACCCTTAAACCATAATCCCTAAACCCATAATCCATAAACCTTAAAATAATAACTCATAAACATTAAACCCTTAACCATATACCGTAAACCTAAACTATAATGATAATTAATTCAATATTTTAAAATTAATACTATCTCCTTTACAATTATATAAGAAAATATTTAAGATATAAATTAAAAAATAATTAGTCATATACCAAAAATCTTTAAAATTATTTTAAATAATAGTATTTTAATTTTTAATTTTTTGTGGCATTTTTCAAAAAATGCCGCTCAAGATCGAACATTAGCGGCGTTTTCTAAAAATCACCGCTAAAGGTATACATATAGCAGCGATTTTAAAAAAGCGCTGCTAATACTTGATCTTTAGCAGCGTTTTTAAAAAGCGCCGCTAAAGCCACTAAAGTCTCAATACAAAACGATGACGTTGTATTAATTTTTTTGCGGCGTTTTTTGTAAAGCGCTGCTAAAGATCAAGCATTAACAGCGTTTTTTTGAAAAGCGCCGCTAAAGTTGAACCTATAGCGGCGTTTTTTAATAAGCGTCGTTAATGCTCGATCTTTAGCGGCATTTTTTAAAAGCGCCGCTAATGCTCGTTCTTTAGTGGCGTTTTTCATTCAAACGCCGCTAAAAACCTGTTTTGGTGTAGTGAAGGGAGCAAATCAATGCAATTACCATTCAAGATGAGGAAGGGTTAGTTGCACCTGAACCAGAGCAGAGGCAGGAAACTATGGTAAGTAAAGGTAAGGGTGAAGTGGACCACAATGACCAGAAAATGGTAAGTAAAAAGTACAAAACACGGGTGCCATACCCCAATGCAACAATGAAAGACGATACAGATGAACAATTTGGTAATTTTTTAAACTATTAAAGAAATTACATATTAACTTACCATTTATCGAAGCTCTCTCATAGATGCCAAACGGAGTCAAATTTTTAAGGGAGCTTCTAACAAACAAACGAAAGTTGGATGACGTGTCGCATGTGGAGTTGAATGCAGTTTGCTCATCCATATTACAGAATAAGCTACCCAACAAATCGAAAGATCCAGGGAATTTTACGATTCCTTGTTTAATTGGTAGTTTTGATGTTCATAATGCATTGGCTGACTTAGGGGCAAGCATTAATGTTATGCCTTATAAAATGTTTAAACAGCTAGGTCTTGGGAAACCCAAACAAACTAGGATGGGCATTCAATTAGCTGATAAAACCATTAGATTTCCTAGGGGTATCATTGAAGATGTTCTTGTTATGATCGATAAATTTATATACCCAGTAGACTTTGTTGTTCTAGACATGAAAGAGGATAGTAACGCACCTTTGATTTTAGGACGACCCTTTTTAGCGACTGCTAGAACCATTATTGATGTTGGTACAGGTGAACCCACACTTCGTGAGGGAGACGAAACAATCACCCTTTAAGCTCGTAATTCAAATAACACATCAAAAATCAAAGGTGGTTGCATAAATCATTCTACTAGTACTGATCATGTGGTGAAACCCTTTATGCAGGAAATAGTTTCTAAGAACGCATATGAGCCACGTTCAAACAACAACAAAGGACCTTTCTATGAAGAACGAAGGCTACAAATCGAGGAGCTAGATGAATGGTGGACACAGAAATTGAGAACACCTGATAAACCAAAATCGAGCCAGGACAAGGTCAACACCTTACCAAATCAACTTAAGGTTGGAGACAAAGTACTACTAGATGTAGTAGATCCTTGCGTTGCCACTCCTAAACCTAATGAAGAAATTCCTTTTACGGTACTCAGTATTTTCCCATATGGTAAAGTCGAGGTAATTCATCCGAAATTCGGCACATTTAAGGTAAACAATACCCGTCTTAAACCTTATGTTGATAAAGTTGATAGCAGGGATGAGGAGTGTAAACTCCTTGCACCACCTTAACCATGCAGAAGAGAGGTAAGTTCAGCTTAAGACTATAAATAAGCACTTCTCGGGAGGCAACCCGAGCACTAACAGTGTTAATTTCTTTAAATTTTAGTTTTTAACATCTAACATACTAACCGAATCATAGAACGCAGGCTTTCTAAAGGCCACATGGCCAGGCACACAGGCGTGCATTAGGCCGTGTGAAAACAGGGCAAGATTTTTTACCCAACACGAGATGCGATAAGTTGCCACGGTCGCGCGACATGGCCGTGGGCGAAACTGCCAAGATAACATGGGCATGAGACACGCCCGTGCCTTGAAACCATGGTTGAAACTAAGAATGTAACACGGGTGTACAACACGCTCGTGCCATCCACCCGTGGTCGACACTGTCAAAACGAACGAGGCCGTAGACCTATGTACAAGGCGTGGGAGAAGCGAACAAAGTAAGACACGACTGTGCGACACTGCCGTGTGCACCCACACACCCAAAGAACATGGGCGTGGGCTGAATGTCAGATGCGCCCAAATTCAAAATTCACGAAACACACGGGCAAAAATTAGGCCACACGGACATGTCCTATGGTCGTGTGCCCCAAAATCTATATAAACCCCTCACTATTCATCATCTCCCTCCCCAGAAATCCCTAACCCTAGCCGCTGCAACTTCACACGCCCTACCCCCACGCCCTTACGCCGCCTACACACCGATTTTGATGCCCCAAGCTCCTTCCGTTTGCGTTTGTTTACTCTTTTCTCTCTATTTTTTATTTAAATATGTTGCTTATTTCATGATTTCTTTGCTTTATTGAACAATTTTGAATGAATATTCATAGTTAGAATATTAAAATACTCATGCTTGTTTTATAAAAATTTTGTCATTTTAGTTACTACATTATGCTATACTCTTTCATTTTTCCTTGTTTCCATGAAAATTATGCTTACCCACATACATTCATTCATATTCCCGTTGCATTATTCCCATAATCCTATAACTTGATATATTTAGTTGTTTTAGTTTGTATCATCTAGTGTGAAAATCTCATGAAATAGTCATATTTAGTCTTGATTTTCCATACTATTCTTGGGGCATATTGGTTAAACTTCGATTTTTGTTCACTGCAGATATACTATGTCATCCCCACAAGGAAAGAAAGCCACTGTCCCCGCTTCGAAAAAGAGAAAAGGAGTAGCATCATCCTCAGGTCCTACCACGGAGATTAGGCACCTGTTCCTCTAGGTTCCCTTGGGACCCTAGGGGAATTATATCAGATATTACGGGCCCGACACCTAGGTGTGGGCCATTGCATTGACTGGGCCGCACTAGAACAGATTTATGGCTGACGCGATCTGAGCCCTCCTGACGAATAACCCGTGGGGGCTCTGTGACAGCCCTAAATTGACCCTAGTCGGGAAGTGGTTTCGGGACCGCTAAACCGAGTCACCGAAGTATTTGAAGGTGATATTTATTGTCTAGAATATGTGAATATGAATGTGTGAAAGTTTTAAGCTTCGATTTAGTAAATTGCATGTGAATTTAGTCAATAGGACTTATGTGTGACACTTTTGAAATGTGATAGGTTAATCTACAAGGATCTATTAGTGCATGTAATCAAAGGGGTGGACTTGCATGTCAATTTCCCCCATTTAATTAATAGTGGCCGGCCATGACAAAGGGTGATGGGCAAAACATGTCATAAACATGTTATGTTAGTGATTTATGTTAGGAAAAATAAAATAAGGAGCATGGGTAATAAAATAATAATGCAAAAAGGAGGAATGATGAAAAAAAATTGTCTCATCCATGTTCCCCCCCATTGCCGTGAATTGAGGAAAGAAAACAAAGAAAAAAAAAGTGTTCATTCTTGAACATCTTTGGCCGAATAGAGGAAAGAAAGGAAGGGAAAGAGCTTGGAGAAAAATCGGCTATGGTGGTTCACTAGATTAAGGTATGTTTAATGTTGCTTTGAAAGTTCATACATCCCTTGGATGATTAGTCTAAATTCTAACTACCTTATGGATGGATTTGGGGTTATTAGAGAGTTAGTATTCGACTAAAAGGCTTCAAAAGTTTCGGTTGAAGCCTTGATACTATTAGCATGTTAGCTATATGGATGTGTTATGATGCTTGAGGTGTTAGATAAATTTGAACTCATCACCAAGTTCTTTAAGCAACCCAAGTTAAAAGTTTCGGTATTGAGGTATCTTGAGCATTCGGCCATGGTAGGAAGTAGAAGAAAAATATGGTTGTTGTTAGATGAAGTAGAGTCTAACAAATGAGCACACATGTGCATTAGTTGCTAGATGGAGAAGAATCGGGTAGCAAGTTGTGTGCTAAGGCCGAATATAATTTGAACATTATTGAGTAATGTATGTGTTTTGAAATCGATGGAATGGAGAGTATGCTTAAATTGTGTTATGAACAATTATATGTTAAATCAAGGTTTGCTAAGCTAGCTATTAAGGTGATGTGCAAATGTTAGTATTTGATTTCTAGTGTATATATGTGTATTAGCCGAGTTTTGAACTTGAAACAAAATGGTATTTAGTCAATACAAGTGACCATATTTGTAGAATAATATTAAGTATACAATCGGCCTCAACATAGACATGCATATTCGGCCACATGAATGAGTACATAGGTTGTTGTGTATGTTCGGCCATAGGTAAGCATATTGATGGCTTTATCTTGACTTAGAAAATTCGGCTAAGGAGAATATTGGCTAATATGTTGAATTTGATTCGTGATTTCATACATATATAACTCTAATGCCTAATATATAAGGGCTAAGTACCTTGAATTCCTCTTTGATGTTCAAAATGATTAAATCAATTTATTTGTTAATATTAAGCTCAAGAGCAAAGGGGAACTAAATCCGATAAAGGGAAGGAAAAAGTGATCGAATAGCCATCGAAATCGTTCGACAACATCCGAGGTAAGTTTTCGAGCAATGAGACTTAGTTTATGATTTGATTAAGTCATGATGTATGAGCATAACAAATATACGGTGATATGATGATTCTACTTGAATTATATGTTGAGTTAATTGGTCTATACGTATGACGGGTAGCCGCATGTGCATAGAGATCGTGTCATAAAGCAAACTAAACCATGCTGTTTGTATGTGGCTAGTGAGCAGAAAATGGGATTGCTTAATACGTGACTTGTGTTTGAACTCTAATTATGAAAATGAAATATAGATGTGTCATGATTTATTGATATGTCCATAAATATTTGGATGATAACCGGGCTAAGTCCCGAAGGCATTTGCGCTAGTGACTAGTTCCGGGCTAAGTCCCGAAGGCATTTGTGCGAGTTACTATATCCGGGCTAAGTCCCGAAGACATTTGTGCGAGTTACTATATCTGGGCTAAGTCCCGAAGGCATTTGTCCGAGATACTATATCCGGGCTAAGTCCCGAAGGCATTTGTGCGAGTTACTATATCCCGGCTATGTTCTGAAGGTATTCGAGCGAGTAGCTATATCCGGTTCAATCCCGAAGGTACTTGGCTTGGGAATGAGCGACCTTGCTGTAATAGTTTCAATTAATACGCTCATAAAATCCCAGCGATGAGGTATGTTTCGTATATGCTTTGAATTAGTTGATCCCTTACAAATAGTATTCGCTCAGTCGATAAATGAGCTACCGGCCTTTGGCTAAGTTGATCTTTTGTGTATGAATATAAGGGTTGGTAATGTGAAGTAAGTATGATATTGAGAATTTGTGCATATGAAATTATCTGTTTAGCCATATGAATGCTACGCTTTAGTTGTGTCTAATTTTATGGCTCAAACTTACTAAGCATTAAATGCTTACTCCGTTCTTTGAATCTCTGTTTTATAGATTTTGGTTCATCAGCTATTGGACTCGGGATTGTCGAAGTCAAAGTCGTCTACACTATGAAACCCCCTTTTGGTACACTTTTGGTTGAACTTTGAAATGGCATGTATAGGACTACCCTTTTTGTTGTGGGTCATGTACCCTTCGGTTTTGTATAAATTTGGATAGCCATGCGAAAATGGCTTATATATATTTTTGAGCATAATGTTATAATCATTTTGTATGTATTTGGTTATTGAGAGGTGTGGATATGCTCGGCAATGATTGGCCATTGGAATGGTTAATCACGATCATACTTTGTGCGATATATGCTAAAGGGTTAGTTGAATCATGGAAACTGTGTAATAGGTAAAGTCTTCCCTAAAGGCAGATGCTGACAGCAGCAGTGGTGTGAATTTGAAAAATCACTAAAAATAGTAGGAATGGATTTAAATAGTGAATAAATTATGTAATCGAACCTTGATGAATATAATTTCATATGGAAAAAACGAAACGGTCATATGAGTCGGATTTTAAGAGATATTTAAGTTTTCGTGGAACAGGGCCAGAGCGATTTTTGGATCCCCTGATCTGACTTTGGAAATTCATTATAAATTAACCAGAGATAATTAGAAGTCATGCCATATATTTATAGATTCCTTTTCGAGTCTAGTTTCTATAGAAACAAACGACATCAGTATTGAATCCCTGTACAGGGAGATATCCAAGTCGTAATGCATGAAGGTCAGAATAGTCGAACCCTGTAACAGGGGAGACTTTAACTAATAAACTGTACTAATTTGCTCGACCAAATATTATAGAAAACAATTTGTGGATGGATATATCAGTCTAGTTTCAGGGAAAAATTATGAAACTGATTTTCGAGTTTTGGAACTCAAGATATGATTTTTAAAGTGACAGTGACGCAGTTAGTCAGCTGTCTGGAAATTTTTAAAATGGACTGTGAAAATAAGTGAATTTAGTCTGTGAACCCCTCGTGTCCGACTCCGGTAACGGTCTCGGGTACGGGGTGTTACAGGCTCTTCTTTGAGATCGTCAAGCCGATGTATCTCGAGTTCAGATTGGAACTATGCTCGATATTCCATCTTCAAACCGTCATGACAAACTTCGACGATCCTAGAACGGTCCAGTTCTGCCTTGGTGGTCTAGTACGCTAATTAAGCGTACCCGAGTTCGAGATTGCACTAGGGCTATACACGAAGGAGTTCATGGATGATAATGAACTCAACACCCTTCACCGCCACATCTACTACTCCCCCTCGAAATGTTGGAGGGACCTCGTCCCTACCTCGACCACCTACGATCCTAGCCACTCCAAGGCATCGGCTCTCCCTCCATCCTTGAGGTACCTACACGCCATCTTGGCTCACACTCTGACAGGGAGACGCGAGAGTACCGGCATCGTCACCACCCACGACGCCTATTTCTTATGAAGTATGACGAATGGGCACGTCATCGACCTCGCCTACATTATTGCCCTCGCCATTCGCCACCAGACGAAGCGGGGCCCTATGTGACTCGATTGGCTCGGCACTTTGGGCTCCTCAACACAGCAGCACAATCATCCTCCCTCACTCTCATCGGCCAAATGTCCCCACATGGTATCTCGAGCATGCTAAGTATGAGGATGATCGAGAAACGACGTGGCACATACCCTTCTTAGTATCGCCTCGCCCAGTCCACCGAGGAGGAGGACCTAGAGAACATTACTGATTATGTCCCTCCACGTCACGAGGATCCACCGACTCAGCCACCACCTCCTTATCGTCTAGTTCATGCGGCGGCTTCATATTCTGACATCTCTGAGCCCCTTACACGATTTGAGTAGCAATGTTTTCAGTGTTTTTATCATATTGATGCTACACTTCACCAGATTTGTCAGCACCTTCACATCTCATCGCCACCCCCACCTCGCGAACCATCTAGCGATAAAGATCTTCAAAAACTTTTATTTATTATTTTATGTTTTTACTTTATTTCTATTTTAAGACTACTTTTTATTTTTCTTTAAGCTTATTTTTATTAGGTTTTATAATTATTATTTTGAGTTGAAATTCACAAGTTTAAACATCAAAAAGCTATAATTTTTGTGAGCTCTTGAGCCTTTAGAGCATATTTTATTCCTTTCATGCTCACTTTCATTATGAGTACACCAGTTTTGATTTGTTATTCTAGAACTTGCTTGATTATGCATGACAAAACCACACCATTTGATTTGATATGTCAAGATGATAAAGGCAGTTAGGTTTAACCCACTCACTCCACAAAAGCCTACCTCCATAATTAACCCTTAGTGAACCCCTTTTGAGCCTAACAAGCCATTAATTGATTTACCCTTAATATTAACCCATAACCCATTATTGTTGAAATCCCCTAATTTGATCCCTATTTTTGTCGAGATATGATTTGAACAAATTGCTTAGTTATGTTTTGTTCTTCTAAATATTAGTTCTTGATTAAAAAAAAACAATACTTACATATATATTAGTAGTAATTCGTCATTTTTGAGCTTGAATGTTAATTTCATATTCTGAGAAGAAGCTCACTTGTATTCAACTGATGACTAGTTATTTTTCTAGCTAGGTATTTTTTTAATTCAATCTCGATTCTAACATCTTCTTTTAGCTTGTGACCACACCCCCTAACCAAAGCCACGTTACAACTCTCTAAAAGAACTTCTTGATTGATGTATCAGCTCAATATATAGTGGTGGAGATTTGATTTTCAAGCAAGCCTATGGCAATAGCTTTTCATATTGACTAATGAGTGCTTTAATTGATTTCCTTAAACACCTTGAGTGACTTGAGTGAATCTTTAGTGAGGATGTTAAACTCTGTGATATTTTGATCAAAGGTAATCACTTAGATGAGGGGAGACACTATGTTTTCGTGATAAAATGCTCAACTTGGAATTTTAGAAACTTTGATGTACTTTTAGTTGAATTTTCAATGTATGAGTACTTATGGATTATTTTGAGATATTATTGATAGGGATTATAAATTGAGAAGAATTTATTTTGACTATGAGTTGGGGATTTTTGCTTGAGGACAAGCAAATGCTTAAGTGTGGAGGTATTTGATAAACCGTAATTTATACATATTTTTATCCCATGCTTAGCCTATTTATGAATGGTTTCTCCTTAGATTTGGTGAATTTGATGCTCCTAATCCTTTAATTTCATGTTTTATACCTAGGATAGCAAGGAGAGTAAAAAGAGTGAGAAACGGACCGGAAACGGAGAAAATAGACCCACTTGGGAAATCAACACGGCCTAGACTTCCTCACACGGGCGTGTCACACGGCCATGTCTATTTGGCAGGATTGAAGCACGACTTACACGGGTAGACTACATGCCCATGCCTATTCAATAGCCTTGACCACGGGCTGGAGTAATCGCACACGGGCGTGTCACACGGGTGTGTCCCTACTGAGCCCAAGTATGTCCAATTCAAGAAAGGCAAATTTTAGGGCTCTTAGGCATCCAAAAGCCTATTTAAACACCTAAGAAGGCACTTAAGAGGAGAACGTAGAGTAGGAAGCAAAGAATTACTCAAGGAAAGCCGATTGATCCATCTCAGAAGCCGGATTCATCATCAAGACTGAAGATCTCCCTTCAAGTTCCTTCAAGAGTTTTGGGTTTTCTTATGTTTTGTTATCTTTATGCTTTTGAGATGTTTTCTTTCATAAGTATGAACTAAACCCCCTAAATACCTAAGGGAAAAATTATAATAAGAAGATATAAGAGTCTAGTTTTAGGGAAAATTTACGGCTTTAAATTTTGAGTTTTGTAGCTCTATTTATAATTAATTTAGTGACTATTATGCAGATGGACAGTTTTATTACAAATAGTGAAATAAATTGTTTTGATTTGTGTAAGTAATTAGAAAAATTTTAACGTTCTCGGTTTGGTCCCAAACTGTTCCAATTGCACATTTTAGGGCCTTATGGAATGCGAGTGAATTAATTTTAAAAAAATTTTATATCCCGAACAAGTAAGATAAGCCTAGTAACGCCTCGTGCTTGACTCTGGCGACGGTCTCGGGTAAGGGGTGTTACATGACTAAATTGCATAAAATACATTGTTTTACTATCTAAATTAATAGATTGAATAAAATTATTAGTTTAGATCAAGATCAAGTGGAAAGTCAAGGAGAATGGAAAATTATTAAAATGCCCCTGAACTTTGTCATTTCTGTAATTTAGCTAAGTAAGTTCGTAACTTGGTTAGTACAATTAATTACTGTTTCAATAAATTATTATATATTTGTATATATATGTAAATCAATTTTTTTAGCTTGAAGGAAATGCATAAAACTAGGGTTGAAAGACACCATGGCAACACAACATAAAAATGTATAAGACCATGGTTTGACCATGGCAATGTTTATGTTAGACCATAGCGAGGCTATGGTAGTTTTTCAAACGTATGACAATGGTTGGACCATGGCAGTGTATATATATATGCGTAAGACCATAATTGGGCTATGACATTCTAATCATAAGACCATAACTGGGTTATGGAACTATGAGCGTAAGACCATGGCAAGATCGTAGCAATGCACATGTAAGACCATAGTTGGACTATGACACAATATGAAACGTGTACTAGGGTTTCAATCATTTTTACAGTGTTCATCAATGGATGGTTTCGAGCATCGATTAAAGGAAAAGGATGGTTTCAACCATCGTTTAGCACACTTGTGTGAGCTCCAATAAGGGTTCCAATTGACTTCACTACGACAAATAGGGAAAGGTATGATGTACCAATGATCAAAGTAAGGATATTCATGATTTTGAAAGGTATGATTTTAGTGATGTTATGTTTATGTACCATATCTTACCATGTGATGATATTGGTATATTATGTGTTTAATCACTAGCTTGTGACTATGGTAAATGTTATGTTTATGTCTTTTGTGTTATGAAAATGAAATGGTAAGTGTTCAATATGAACCAAGACATGTGTGCATGAAACTTATTGAAATGGTGATACATGAAAAATATGATATGTTATGAATGATGATAAATCCAATTGGATCATGCTCAAGTATAATGGCTATTTATTTTAAGTTCACATGAATTATATTTAATTATGCTAACATTTGTTGTTGGTGGTGTTTAGGCTTGTGTCAATTTTATGATTGAATTTTATCATGTTTAATCTTAATGAAATACATTGAAATGGTAAGTCTCAAATGGTAGCATGCTTATGTCCATGAAGAGGTGGAATAAATCAAAGTATGTAATTTCTTATGCAATGGTTGATTATTTATTTGATTCCAAAAGAGCTATGTTTAAATCCACTAGCTTGTAGTTGTGGTTGATGTTATACTTATAACTTGTGTGTTATGCATATGAAACGGGCGAGGAAAGGTAATGAAATGGTAAATTCATAGTTGAAATGAAAATTGATGATAATGGAGTAATGAGTTTGAATGATATACTATATGTATGAAATTTACGTATGCTATGGATGAATATATCTATATCATGGATAAATACACTAAGTTGGGAATTGATAATGTTGTTTAGGCTAATGATAAGCTTTGGGAACGGAATAAAAAGAGAGTAAATTTGAAAGTGTATAATCTTATAGAAAGGTTGTTGATTATCTATTAAGTCTCATAAAATCCTATCACGTTATGAATGATAAATATATGCGACATTAATGAACTTACTCATTTGTGAGTCGTTGATAATATCGATTTATGAATCTTATGGCATTGGCATAAATTTATGTTTATTATATAAAGTTTATTATTGAAATGGAATATTATGCTTAAATTTTTTATGAACTTACTAAGCATACATTGCTTACATAGTTATTTTCCTTTACTTTACAAATTATCAAAAGCTTGATCGGGTTGGAAGCTAGTCGGAGATCCATCACACTATCCATTGAATTTATCAGTAGATTTTGTGGTTTTAGTCGTGGTTATAATGGCATGTATAGGTGGGCTATGTCTACTATTTCATTGATGAGTTTGGCATGTATATGTCATTTTGGTTGATGATTATGGCATGAAACTTTTCCTTGGATTTGAGTTACTTAAGGTACTGATGATGTCTTGTTGGTTGTGGATAATATGATCAAATTGATGCATGGTTTTATGGCCAAAGTGTTATGTGTTGGCATGTATAGATATATGGTTTTATGAGTGATGACATTTTGACATTTTGGTGCTTAAATGGTTAATGTTGAAATGGTCAAGTAGATATATGTTTTTAATGAACAATTTAGTATATTTTGTTGAGGTTTTACATATTGTCTATTGTGCTATGTCTTGGCATGATGATTTGTGGTTGTGTATATTGATTTATGCCAAAACATGTATGTGTTTAGGTGCCTTTTGGGCATATTGGTTGTATGGAAAAATGCCATATTGATTTAGTTTTATTATGCATGTTTTAGGTACATTTTTGAATGTTTGAAATAAGTGCATATGGCTTGTATGTATGAACAAGTTTTGCGTAAGAGAAATGGCTTTGAAAATGACTTATTTTTTATCTACACGGCCTGAGACACTGGTGTGTATCTCAACCATGTGAGTCACATGGTCATGCAACACAGTCGTGTGTTCCCTATAGGTTTTTAAAGGTTGCACTTCAAGGGCTACCTAGCCTGGCAAACAGACGTGTGGCTTGGCCATGTGAATCGAGTCAGAGAGTTACACGGGCTGGGACATGACCGTGTGTCCCTACTTCGAATGTCCATACGACTTGAGACATAGGCGTGTGTCTCAACCGTGTGAGTCACACGGCCTAGCCATATGGCCACGTGACCCCTGTTGTATGAATTTTTCTATATTTTTCCATGAAATTTTAAATGTTTTTTATTTAGTCCCGAATCATTTCTAAAGTGTTTCTAAGGCCTTGAGGGCTTAAAAATGGGACGTTATGCATGTGTTTGATTGGATTTTGCAATGATTATGAAATGTTGAAAATGAATTATTTGAGTTATGGTTTTACAGTAATGCTTTATAACCCTATTCTGACGATGGATACAAATTAGGGGTGTTACATATTTGGTTTGATAAAATAGAATTTTTTTTTGAAATCCATCCATTACAGATAAGATTACAATTTCTAAATATTGTAATTCCATTATTTAAAAGTCACGGTCAAGTCGTCATTATATAAACATGCAATCATAAGGTTCTATTGAAACTTGGTACATAGAAAATGTCTTTTAAAATAATCTTCCTAAAATTTTCATAATAAAGATGTACATCTCTCACAGCTTCAACTGCCACACTTGTTACGTTCCTAGTTCGCAATGATAAGCTCTTATTTCTAAGATCATTCGACTCCTCGAACCCCTGCAAAGAAACACAAACATGGTTCGTGGCTCTTGAATCAATGACCTATTGGTCTATTGTTTCTTCTACTAAACAAGCTTTTATCATCAAAAGTTTCATACATTTTCCTTTGGTAGCTAGACACTCTTTTCACTCTTTACAGTTTTCCTTTAAGTGCCCTTTCTTGCTACAGAATAAGCATTTTAACTTAGATAAGTCTTTAGGCTTTTTGGTTCTCTTCCTTTCCACTTGTCATGGCCTAGAGACCTTAGCCTTGCCTTTCTTAGCATGCTTTCCCTTCCCTTTCGAGGAAGGGGTGACCACTATATTCACTTTCCCTCTTTGGATCGAGTGACCGTTGTTCAAAATCAACTCATAGGATTGTAAGTCCTTCATGAGTTGTGTAAATGAAAGGTTTTCGTTGCCAAGGTTCTATGCTACCCGAAAACTAGAAAAATCCTTGGACAAGCTTTTGAACATCATCTCTATTTGGGTGTTTTGGTCCAAATTAGCCTCATTGTTCGTGCCTTCAAAAAATAGCCCATAAGAGTGGCCTTTGACTAGAGTGTTGGGCTTTTTTTGGGCGTTCATTAAGCTAGTTATAGTAGACTATCGAGCCAAGGCAGCTTGGCCTCTGAACATGTCTTCTAGCTTACTTAGAATCGCTTTAGCAACCTTACAACTTTCCAGTTGCTTATATAGAGTGTTGGTCATGATTGCTAGCATATAGCAATAAGCTATCTCGTCAAACACTTCCCATCATTTTCTAGCCTCAGCTTGAGTTGGAACACCCCAAATTGAACTTGATAAACCAGATTCGAATCTTTGGTGCTACCGATCTTATACAATTAAAACTTAGTTCTACTTATCCAAATATCAATCGGATACAATTGATCAATATTAAAATATCTTTAATAAAATGCATATGTATAAATAATAAAGAAATCTTACTAACAAACATCAATAATTTAGTTACAACTACGATTGAATTGATGTCCTGGTCCATCATAATTATTCCACGTAAAAGACTTTCACAAAACAACTCAGACTCGAATAAGCCGACAAGCTTGCTCTGTATACATAATATCCTACCTCGCCACTCCATGGCATAGCCCTCGGTCATCCCTCCAAGCGAAGACCCTTAAAACCACCTGAAACATAACACACCGAGATAAGTTCAACAGAACTTAATGAGGCAAACACCATTTACCTGAGCCATACTTCCATACCACATTTAATGTTTCAAGAACCATCATGTTGTTCTTATTCTTCCTCGAGTCTCTAACAAAAGCTACCTCTATCTCTGTTTCTTTATTCACATTCATTACCATACCTTACTCTTAGACCATTTCCTTCTCTTCAGTGCCTTTGAGACCTTACTTACATTCTCTATTAACCAAGCCATAACTTTCTCGAACTTCAAGAAGAGTCCCATACACAGGTGATCGATACTTCTTTTTGAGCGTACTACGTTTACGTTCATTTTCAGAATAAATTCTCATTACCTTGCTATATTTCTTAAAAATTTTCATCTTTGTATCAATCTTAATCATATCAAGTACTTTATTATAATATCCATCGATATGTTTCGTACTTACTAATCTCACTATTTGCCTATAGGAATAATAAGAAATATGCCTATCACTCAATACAAAGTCCGCCTCAAAGAGCACCGCTCATGGTTTATTCATATTGTTTATTCTTTGCCGCGAAGGCTCTAAGCCCAAAGTTCACCTTTCATATTGTTTCTTCCTTATTCATCGATTATTCCATCCTTTCATAATACGTCATGGAAATCATTCCTTTCTTTAAGGTTCCACCATAGAGGCATTTCCTTTAGAAAGTTTCCACGAGGGTCATTTTTTAGGGTGCGCTACAAGGCTTTATTTACAATATTTTCCACAAAGGCTTCCATTTTATTAGAGCACCAAAAATTCTTCCATTTTATTAAATCACCAAAAACGCATCCATTTTGTGGTGCGTTCATGATAGGGATTCGCCTAGACTCACATTTCATGAGGTTTGCCCTTCATCGTTCTAGGTTACGCAGAGAACCCCATTAGGTAATGACCTTCCTTTGGTTCTTTCCATATGAAGCCATAGCCCACCAGCAATGGTCTTACACAATATGGTGTCATGTTCAAAGAACGTATTTAAAGTCCCAACAGAACCTTTTAGATTCCACCTTGGTGAACAGACACAAACACTTAACCGACCTTATATGCATTAGCATCGAATTTAACACACTTCTCATCTTACACATTCCAAACATATTCTTACATTCATACACTCAAATTCAGATTTCTTACAAACTATACATGCAAATCTTATCCAACATTCATATATCCACATACTCATTATACCATTGTAACACCCATCACCTGTATTCAATGCCGGAATAGGGTTCAGGAGCATTATCGAACTTATAACATAAATAAACATCCATTTCACATAACATTTTTGATATCATGTAATAAACGTTCAAAATCATTCACATCGTCCCTAATATGAGCCTACGAGGCCCAAAACATGCATTCGGGAAGGTTCAGAACTAAACTAACAACTTAGGAATTTTTTACAAAACATAGAAAATTTTTCAAAGTACAAGGGACACATGCCCGTGTGGCTCGGTCGTGTGTCTTACACGACCAAAGACATGCCCGTGTCACGGGCCATGTGAACATTCAAAATGGAATCACATGGCCATGTCCCAGCTCATGTCCGACCCCATGTAACTCTCTAACTTGGGTTACACAGCCAACACACACGCCTATGTGACTAGCCCGTGTGCCCTATAAATGGCCACACACGTTTGTGTGCCAGGCTGTGCCAAACCTGTAGGGTAAACTGACTTATACCACACGGCCAAGTCACGCACCCGTGTGCTGGGCTGTGTGGAGCATATTGACTTGATTTTTAATTCAACACCAGGGGACACACAGCAGTGTAACATGACCGTGTGTCACACACGGCTGAGACACACGCCCGTGTCTCTGCCCATGTGGACAAATATAGGCTATTTACCAAGCCATTTTGCCACCTAAAATTTGTATACACCTACACCAAACAAAATGGCACCAAAACAAGACTTTAATAGGCATTCAACTAACCTCAACTAAGCATCATTAAACCATTTCAATACCAACAAATACAAGGCACACAATATCACAATATATCATTCAATTTCTACCAAATTATCACATTCTTAAATCATCAATATGTTACATTTCAAACAAGCATTATTTTACCTATAATTCAAACATACCAAATCTCATATCTCAACCGTTTAGTATCCCTAATTACCAATTATCATCAAGTATCACATATCCATCAATAAACACATAACCAATGTCATCTACATAAATGAATACACAACCAAATCAACCAAATTAAGCCAACTCTCATGGCTATATACAAAACCAAAACATTAACATTTACAAGCCATTTCAAATGGCTAAATTCATTATCAATCTATAACCCAAAATGACCAAAGTTCCTATACATGCCATATACTCAAAATAATTAAGTTCAAAAGTATCAAAGTGATAGTTGGATAATGTGATGAAGTCTCCAACGATTCCCGAATTCGAGTTAGCATTGATTTCACTATAAAACATGAAAATAAACAAGGTAAGCTATAAAGCTTAGTAAGTTCATATAACCATAAATTCAGTATACCATAAATACATCATTTAACAATTGAACACATATATATATCAAAGTACAACTCATAATAACTTACAAACCTTCCACATATTCATACATAAGTTTAAATGTGAAAATCACAAGTCTCATCGATTCAAAACTTATACAATTCATGTACATACCTGTACCATCTCTTAATAGTCTCATACTCATTCTTGCCTTCAATATACCCGTTGAATCATTTAGAATACTATCGAATACTCAAGAATTTCGCACCCTAAGTGCCACATACATGGCCGAAACAATCTCAATCTCGTATCACATATAATGCTTATACTATAGCTATCAACGAGTCTACTCACAGAATCTGACGGTCATTACAAAGCTACACGGTGCTGCTCACACAAGTTGACGAGTATCCGCAACACATGCCGGATAACTTAGCCACCAGTAGTGTAACAGCCCATTTTTGAGTCAAATCAGAACAGTAGTTTTGAGACCACAAATCCAAAGTTAAAATATTTATTTTACTATTTTAATAAGGTCTACAACATGATAGATTAATTTTGTGAATGTTTCGTTAAGAACTCTATTGTTTAAATGCTTAATTCGGTAAAAAGGACTAAATCGTGTAATGCATAAAAGTTGAGTTCTATTGTTTAGAAGTATTAAATAGCTCTGGTTTATTAATATGGAAGTCCTTGTTATGTAATTAGTTCATTTATAATGTAAGTGGACAATCTTGGACATTGATTATATCATATTTGATGGTTTATATTAAGGTTATTAAGGTAATCTAGTTATTAAAGGTTTAATAAAATAAAACAAAAACAAAAATTATGTTATTTCATCCATTTTTAGCTAAAAATTAGAAGTAGAAGAAGCCAAAATAGGGTTCCTCATTTGGCATTGATAAATTCTTCAACTAGATACAGATTTTGCTCGGTTTTTAATGATTTTTATGTTTTTGAGATCATTGCTTTGTATTCTAGCTAGCCCATGCCTTAATTTTTGAATTTATTCATGATTTTGAAAAGTTCCATTGTTGAATACTTGAGTTCTTTGATGTTTAATGATAGATTGTGGAAGCTTGATGATAGTTAAACTATTTTTGTAAAGTGATTTTTGACAAAAATATCAAATAAGGATTAAATTGTGAAATTGTAAAATTACGTGGTTAAAAGTGTAAAATAATGAAAGATATGGGCTGCTAGGTGTCCCTATGAAATTCGGCTATCATGGGTTATGGCCTAATTGTGCAATTTTGCATTTTTTATATGTTAAGGACTAAATTGCAAAGTAGTCAAAAGTCTAGAGGTAAAATTGTAAATTAGCCAAAATGAATGTTTTAGACTAAATTGAATTGAATGAAAGTTTGAATGAGTTAATTGATATTATATAGATCAAGATAAGCAAATACCGAAACTAAATCAGGGAAAATGAAAAGTGGACGAATAGTCGATAGTTTTATCCGAGGATACGAGGTAAGTTTGTATAATTAGAATCAAACTTCTATATATTTGAAAATATTTTAAATGAATATTTGTGATTGAGTAATTGATGTACTTGAAATATAAATGTCTTATTGATATATTATATTTGTTACCGAGCCCTGTTTGAACAATATGAATTCATAGGATACGAGTGACTTGTCACTAGGGTTACCGTTTTGGTCGAGCTCCTGCATTTGTTGCGGACTCACCACAGCTCGTATGAGCTTACCGGTATATCTGCTCATAAGAGCTTACTGTTTTCATCTCATTGAAGCTTATTGTTCAGCTTGATAGAGCTTACAGTTTCAACTCAATAAAGCTTACTGTTCATCAACTGGGGAGGAGCTTACCGATCATAGCTCGAAAGAAATGAATTTACAGATTACTGATATTATTCACCCGAGTATCCTTTGAATTTCTATTAAGTTCAATAGGCACAAATAATCTTTTATGAATGAGTTATAGTTTATAAATGTTGTTAATGTTATACATGATATATGAATTTGGAATGATGCAAAGCATTGTATTAATGGATGGTTTCATATATTTCTATAATGACTAACATGTGATGAATACTTGATATTAGGTGTTTATAAATTGAATTGGTTGCACTTTAAGTATTACTTTGATTATGTATAAATGGTAAGTTTAGTTTTGAATTATATGAGCTTACTAAGCTATAAAGCTTACTTTATTTCTATGTCTTATAGAGGCTCATTAGCTCGCTCATTCCGGACAAGTCGGAGTTGCACATCACACTATCCAATTTCTGATTAGTACTCTTGAACTTGTGGATATTGTAAATATGGAATGTATATGCTAGATTAAAAGATGTTAGTTAAGTTACTTGATGTCATGGTTTTGGTATATTTTGTATATGAGTTAAGCTATGTGATTTGGCTTATTTTGGTATCATATTTAATTGTGTATAAATGTTCAATTATGGCATGTTTTGGCAAGGTAATGATGAAATGAAATTATGCAAATGAAGACTTGATATGTAATTGTTAAATGAGTGGATTATGAATGATGTTAAATAGGTATTTGGGTATGTAATTGTTAGGTTTTGATATGGCTAATAATGTGTATAGAAATGGTTATCTTGGTTGCCTATTGAGTTGTATAAATGTGGTCATTTATACTTGTAAACGTTTGTGTTTTTAGGGTGGCAAAGTGGCTTTACAAATGGCCTATTTTTGTCTACACAGGCAGAGACAAGGGGCATGTGTCTCAGCCGTGTGCGACACACGGTCATGCTGTACGGCCGTGTGTCCCCTAGGGTACCCTTTCGAATTAAGTCATTATACCCTACATGTTTGGCACGGCCTAAACACACGGGCGTGTCTACTGGCCGTGAGTGACACGCGGGCTAGCACATGGGCGTCTGGTCGATCGTGTGACCCAATTCAGTAACCTCTCTAGTTTTCCCATGGCAATGGCACACGGTGTGTCTTCGGCCGTGTGGCACAAGTTAGTATGTATGCCCTGTTTTTACACGGTCTAAGACACGGGCGTGTCTATTAGCCGTGTAAGGCACACAGACTGTTCACACGGGCATATGACATTTGAAATGTTGAAACTTTTCCTAAGTTCCCAAAATTTTTATATGTTACCGATTTAGTCCCAAATGCATGATTTAAAATTTGTATGCCCGATTTAAGTACATATTGAATGTGAATAAATGATAATTACTAAAATGAGATCTGTAACACCCCAAACCTGGCCTAGACGTTATGGCTGAATCTGCGATGTCACCTTGAAATGTATTTTGTAGAACATAGTTTCGTTGAAAAATTCATTCTATAATAAAAACTCGTTGTGATCTTTACGAAAACTTTAGAATAACTTGCTCCTTGTTAAAAATCGTGTTGGTTTAGCAAAGTGTTAATCATATTAGATTTTTATTGAATTTTTTCAAAACAATGGTTGTTGCGGAAGCTTTTAAAACTATGTTGCAATAGCGTGGTGTTTTGAAAAGCATTTATCTCTTTGTAAAACTGCGGCCTACTTCTAACAGATATGATTCAAAGTAATTAAATTCCAAAATCAAAGTAAAAACTTAAAAAGTCTTTATTACAAAACAAAAATCCAAATTAAATTACTTATAAATTAAAAGTTTAAAATGAAGCAAAAACGGTTGTGTGGCCACCATCGAGTCTCTCGCAGCACTAATCTGCCTAAGGGTTACCTGTGCAGAAAAACAGAAGGGTGAGTTTAAGTAAACTCAGTGTGTAAACCCTTAACATTAGTCAGTCAAACAGTAGGCCAAAATAGTTTGGGCCTAAGCCCGTTTTAGTGATAGTCCAGTATCAATTAGGGCCTTAGCCTAATACAGTATCAGTAATAGCGTGGGCCTTAGCCCAATTCAGTAACAGTAACAGAAATGCAGAAGCCTTACCTATCCATCCTTTACACTCCACTCCGTCCAACCCTACACTCCAGGTGGCGATTAAATTGACCTACTCATCCCTACACTCCAAAATATGGCATCGGTTCTGGCACTAAATAGTATTTGTAGCAGAGCTGCTAGTACAGTACACTTCCTCCAAATATATCAAACCCACCCCCATGCAACATGTCATGTCATAATATCATACGTGTATGCAAAAATGTCATGCTCAAATACAGTCATACATATCATAGGGGTATGTCAGTCATTTTACCTCATAGGGGTATAACCGTCATTTTATCAGTATGGGGTCTAAGTGTACTTACCGACCCAACAGTAGGTACCCAGTCGTCTCAAGTGACCTGTGCAATTTTAACGGTCAAACAGTGAAAATGGGCCCAAAGCCCATAACACGGCCCATGTGGGCCCACACGCCTGTGCCCCACAGAGCCCAACAATGGCTATAGCCGTGTAAACCACACAACCTGGCCCAATAATCTCCACACGTCCGTATGGTTTACCTATGTGGGGCCTACTTGGCCCATTTCGGCCCAGCGTGGCCCAAAACGGCCTAGACCCATGAAATCGCTCATGGTGGCCTCTTTAGTCAAACACCCACGTTTTATGCATTCGGGTTACCACACAAGCGAGTGCACGCTCGTGTAGCGTCTGCAGTCATAGTTTTCCCGCTTTTGCCGATCCACATTGATAGTTGTGTGGTTACACTCCTAATGTGATTTGACGTTAGTCGATGCTCCGAATACACTTGTCCTAAAATAACATTTAATAAATTACTTCACTTATGTTTCCAAATGGAGCCTAACGGAGTTCCCAAATTGAAACAATCACTATAACACTCCATACTCGTAACCTACACCGGGGTAGAGTACGAGGCATTACCTAACTTGTTCTCATGCAATCAAACTACCTCAAGTCACTAAGACCCGATCTAATTTAAAATCTTTTAATTAGAACTTTAGACTTCTTATTATGGGCCTACAAGCCCTAAATCTATCATTAAAAACTATTCAGAACCATTCCGAGTCTTTAAACCCACCTTGAAAATTTTTACTTGAAAAAAAAGGGCACACGTCCGTGTGGGTAGGTCGTGTGCTTTGACATGCTTGTGTGGCTTAGGACACGCCTGTGTCCATTGCCTGTGTGGCCAATTTAATTCCATAATTTTTTTATAAAATAGGTGCAGACTTCACACAGCCTGGGCACACACCTGTGTCCCTGGCTCGTGTTGCTCACACGGCCTAGACACGCCCATGTCTTGGCCAGTGTGAGAAAACTTGAATATTCTATTTCTGAATCAGCACACCTAAAATGACACATGGCCAAGGCACACGCCCGTGCACCAGGCCGTGTCCACCACACAACTAAGACACACGGCCAGGTCTCTGCCCGTGTGTTTATTACCATGTATACTGACTTAAAAATTCTACGTGCAGGGGACACACGGCTGGACCACACACCCGTGTGTCGACTTGTGTAGATAACATGAGGCTATTTACCAAGCCTCATTGCCACCCCTACATACATAGTTCCATGCAACATAAGCAAATACCAAAGTATCTCAATTTGTATGAGTAGATCAGCCACAATAAACATTCTTTCACAAGACAAGTTACCCTACTATGGAAATGACATATTTGCATATAACCAAAATAAATATTAGCTGTAACACCCCAAACTCGGCCCAGACGTTACGGCCGAATTCAGCGTGTCACATGGGGAAAGTTACTAAAGAAGTTATGTTTTATCCAAAAATCTTTCTTAGGGTTTGAAGAATGTTTTGTTTTAAGTTAAAGTGAACGGAAGCTATGCACTAGGTAGGAAGCCAGAAAAAAGGAGGTGAGTCTATTGGACTGCTTAAGTACCAAGCTCTTCATGGATCCAATCCTAGACATGCATACATCCATTGCCACACTTTAAGCATGTTACTAGTCCACGAATAATTAATTAAGTTTAAGTCTATTTAAAATATTCATTTCCTTTGAAAACGTTTACATTGCGGAAGCTTTGCTCGGTTATCGTGATATTTTGAAAATAGGAAACTTTTATAAAATGCACCCTAAAGCTAACCAATTTAATAACCCAAAATAAATAAAATAATAAAAATAGCGGCCTTATTAAAACTTAAACCAGAAACAAAATAATCAAAATAATAATTGCGAAACTTAAAAAAAAACAGAAATTAATCCTCGTGGCCACTCTGAATCCGCCCAGCTCCAAGTCCACCAACTAGGGCTCACCTGCAAGGATGGAAGGGAAAGGGGTGAGTTTGGAAAACTCAGTGTGTAAGGAAAACTCATTCAAAGCCCAAGTCAGCTCAAGCCCATTGGGCCTAAGCCCATTCAGATAACAGTATGTATTGGGCCGAAGCCCTTTTCAGAAAAAACTGGACCTTAGCCCCATTTTCAGATATCAGTATGGCCCAAAGGCCTATTCCAGAACAGATCAAACATATTCGTGTATGCAAGCCCAATCCAGCCTATAACCGACCGCTACACTCCACCTGTACCAGCCCTACACTCTATGTGGGGAATAGCTCAACCCACCCAGCCCTACACTCTACAGTTGCAGCATTGCTGGTCAGTTATCAGTAAGTTGAGGCAAAGCCTCCAGTACGTGGAAAATCCACTTTCAGTACTTCCTCCGTCAATATCCTAGTCCCATGCATCAGATAATGATAATAACATGGCATGCAGTAAATAATAGCAGTCAAACATGCATTCAGGTCAACATTAACCCTAGGGGTACATCAGTAATTTTACTCCTAGAGGTAAATCTGTGAAGTGTCCACCTATAAAGGTATTTCAGTAATTTTATCCCACCTTTCACGTACTAACAGAAACACTTACCGAGGGTTCTTATCGAATTGAGCCCGTTGGCCCATTATCCCAATTTTGGCCCATAAAGCCCAAAATATTGAAGGCACAGAAATCATGCACTCTACAGTCTAAACATTGTAGTTTTCCAAAAACATTAATCGATTTACCTTACGAGCATTCGCACACTAGCAAGTCCACAAAATATCGATTTTTCGGCATTTCGGCTTTTCGGCTTTTGCCGATCTAGACTATGAAAGGGTGTCAGTTACACACCTGTTTGGACGATATGCTGACGAGATCCACACACACGAACTGCCTACAATTGGATTACTAACACGTTAATCTAACTATCAAAAATGAACTACGTATTAACCCCTTTACCATATTCGGCCAAAAGCACCTTAGGCACTAGCGATCCTACCTTTACCGAAATTAGCGACTAGGTTTAGATCCAGTCGTTCCACTTGTCCAAGCCTTCGATCAGCAGCCTCTAGATCACACTATTATCAAAATAAAACAATTATAACATCCCTTAGAGCTACAAGCCCAAATCGACAGCCTCCCTAACCTTTAGGGACTTCGGTTTTTTCTAACTTGAAAGAAATAAGACTAGATCTGAAGTAATGAGCACTTACCAGTTATTCCTCTTTGATTTCTACGCAGATCTGATGTAGATCTATCCTCTAAATGATGGCAGAACCCGAATCCAGGAGATCTGAAGTTTTGGCTATAAGCCCCTAAGTCTTATGGTATTTTGGCTTTTTAAGTGGTGAAGAAGATGATGATTCGAGGCTATAACCTTGGAATAATGCTGCCGACCGGTACCAAGGGTTTAGAGAAGATGAATGTTGATTAAGAGGAACAAAAATATCGAAGGATTTTGTCTTTGGAGAAATTGGCACAAGTAGTTAGTTTCGGGATTCGGCTTTTATGGCAATCGGCTATGAAGGTTTTGTGGAGCATGGGATCGACAGAGAAGGTGAGTAGGGTGATCAGAAGGTTTCGGCTAACAGAAGAAGCATAAGGAAAGAAAGAAAATGGAGAAAAAGAGAGGGAGAAAATTCAGCATCAAGAAGAGAAACTTGCGTTTTCGGCTTTTGTGAGAACTCAGAATGAATGAATGAAAACTTTCAGGTGGCTAACCCTAATCCTCCAAGACAGAACAAGAAAAGAACCTAACCCTAATATCAACTAAAGCAATTGGCCCAACCTCGCTAAGGCCCTTGCCGAAATTCTCTTGAGTGATCATGTGCCTAGCACATGTCCAAAATTAAAAAGTAACTACATGCCTACCTTGCGACTCGAACCTTGGACCTTCAATTCCTTCCCATGCACCATTTTTTTTTGGAATCTAGTGGCGCCACCTTGCCACTTTACCAAAGCCTTATTTGTGTAATGACTTACGAAGTTCTTCTTAAAGCCCACTTAACCCAGTCTCCTATTCACTTAAAATCCAACCTTGATATTTTACCATGTTTAACCTAGGCTTGGGCCTTCTAAAGACCTACTAACACATTTAAACACAATTCCAATATTCAGAACACCAAAATTCCAAAATTTACCAAAAATCACAGAAACCTGAAAAAATCCCGAAAATTAGGGCGTTACAACTCTACCCCCTTAAAGAAATTTCGGCCTCGAAATTTACCTGATCTAAATAGTTGAGGGTATTATTGACGCATAGTCTCTTCTGACTCCCAAGTAGCCTCTTCCCTTCCATGATTACGCCACAGTACTTTTACCAATGGAACTGACTTCCTTCTTAAAACTTTAACCTTTCGATCTAAAATTTATACGGGTTCTTCCTCAAAGGTCAAATCAGTCTTTACTTCAATCTCCTCCACTGGCACGACATGTGAAGGATCCGATCGATATCGTCTCAACATAGACAAATGAAAGACGTCATGGATTCTGTCCAACTCCGGTGGTAATTCTAACTGATACGCTACTGGCCCTACCTGTTTAAGAACCCGATAAGGCCCTATAAACTGCGGACTCAATCTGCCTTTCTTGCAGAACCTCAAGATCTTCTTCCAAGGTGAAACCTTCAAGAAAACCATATCCCCAACAGCGAACTCAATCTCTTTGCACTTTAGATCCGCATACGACTTCTGTCTATCAGATGCCTCTTTTAATCGATCTCTTATCAACTTAACCTTACTTTCAGTATCTGCCACTAACTTAGGTCCAAGCACTTGTCGTTCACCCAACTCTGTCCAACACGTAGGCATACGACATCTTCGCCCATAAAGTGCCTCATAAGGAGCCATCTGAATACTTATTTGGTAGCTGTTGTTGTATGCGAACTCTGCCAATGGCAAGTAGTCCTTCCAACTACCACGAAAATCGATGATACAACCTCTTAACATATCCTCCAAAATTTGAATAACCCTTTTCAACTGTCCATCTGTCTAAGGGTGAAAGGCAGTACTGAAATCCAATTGTGTACCCAATGCCTCCTGCAACTTCTGCCAGAACCGAGATGTAAACCTAGGGTGTCGATCAGAAATAATCGACACTGGCACTCCATGCAGTCGCACTATCTCTGTGACAGCCCAAAATTGACCCTAGTCGGGAAGTGGTTTCGGGACCGCTAAACCGAGTCACCGAAAGGTTTGAATGTGATGTTTATTGTCTAGAATATGTAATCATGAATGTGTGAAAATTTCAAGCTTCGATTTAGTCGATTGCATGTGAATTTAGTCAATAGGACTTATATGAGAAAATTTTAAAATGTGATAGGTCAATGCATGAGGACCTATTAGTGCATGTGGAAGAAAAAGGGGACTTGCATGTCAAAGTGCCCAATTCTTGATAAGTGGCCGGCCAAGCATGACTCCATTCCTCCAAGTTTATGTTGTTTATTATTTAATATTGGTAAGTAAATTAAAATAAATTAAAGAAAGGAATTAAAAAGGAAGAGATGAATAAAATAAGGAGGGAAGAGGGAGTGTTCATCTTTTTTTCTTTGGCTATTGCCGTGAGTGAGGAGAAGGAAGGGAGATTTGGTTATTGGATTTTGGCTTGGAAGATGGCTAGAATGAGGTATGTATTGAATGATTCTTGAAAATCTATGCATGTTTGAGATGGTTAGTTCAAATTCTACTCATCCTATAGATTAGACTTAGGATTTTGAGGTTGAAATTCGGCCAAGAAGCTTGAAACTCTTAGTAGATGTGTTAATGTCATTAAAATGGATAGTAATGTAGGATATGGTGAGTGGTTAATTGCTTTTAACTTGAAAGTTGAGGTTAAAGGGGTTAAGTGATTGCCGAATCTAATTTAGGGGTGGAGGATTGTGTTCATGTTATATTGGATAGGTAGAGGTTGTAATGAGGTTGAAATTGTTGAATTGTTAGCTTGGTAACTAATGAAGTAATCGGCCATATGGGGTAAAAATGGGATGTTCATTTTAGTTGTTGTTTCGTTTTTGTGAGAAATGGGTCAAGTATTCATGAGATGAAATTGTGTGATTAGATAAATTAAAGGTAATAGTATAGTTGATGAATATATATAGATATACATATTCGGCCATCACTTAGGAGCTTATGTGATGTTGAGTTAAGCTTTGCATATTCAGCTATATATATATACATATATATGTAAGCCCATTCGTGATACTACCTTAGGACTATGTATATATAACCGACAAAAGAATGAGAAAAACTAGTAAGGGTGAAGGCCGAATGAGCTATAGGTGGTGTGGATGACTTTTATACATGTGGGTGTGTGTGTATGCCATTTAGTTGGTGACATTCGGCATTTCTTAATTAACATTAGAGATGAGTGAATGAAATCGGCATGTGTGTTTGTGGAAATGCCGAATGTGAATTTGGATAATATTGAGTAATGTATGTGCTTTAAAATGATGGAATGGAGTGGATGCTTTAAATGTGTTACGAACAATTATAAGTTAAATTAAGGGTTGCTAAGTTACCATTGTCATTGCCGAATATACAAACATACATATGCATGTGCAATTGAAGAATGAATGTTTAGCAAGATGGTTAAACTAGTTAAATTATTGATTTAGCTCAAGGAGTTAAAGGAGGTGAATCGAGCAAAGGCAAAGAAAAGGTTATCGAGTAGCCGAGTTGGAACCGTCTTACCCAACACGAGGTAAGTCATTAAGCATGTAGTTGGTATTATTTCAAATGGTCATAATGTTTATGTATTGATGCTGAATGGAATGAATAAATATACATATATATATATGCATGTACGTATGTGATGATGAAATTGTTGAATGAAAAGAAAAGAGGTAAGATGTACTGAGTTGTTGATCTCGGCACTAAACGTGCGGGTATAACCATTTATGACCATGAGATTGGCGCTAAGTGCGCGGGATTAAATTGTACAGCACTAAGTGTGCGATTTGACTATGTTGCACTAAGTGTGCGAAATGAATATGATGCACTAAGTGTGCGAATTGACCATGCGGCACTAAGTGTGCGAGTTTGACTATGTAGCACTAAGTGTGCGATTTGATTACGTAGCACTAAGTGTGCGAGTTGATTATATAGCACTGAGTGTGCGGACTCAATATACATTCGTGAATCATTATGGACACTATGTGTGCGACACTATTGAGTCGATCGCGGACAGCGGATCGGGTAAGTGTCTTGAGTACATGGCTAATAGGTGCTATGCTTATACTTGGTGTTGAGCTCGGTAAGTTTGAACCTATGTGACAAATATACTTGAAGTCACGTACATAAAATTTATCGTAGGATGGGTGAAAGGCCGTTTAGTCGTTGATTGTAACGAAAATAAATTGATTTATGAAAATGCTTCAATGTCCTATTGATGAGTATATGGAATGTGAATGCATGAATTGATATGAAATTGAATCGATAGGTTGGAGGAACTATGGTATGGTTCAGTATGGATGGAGTAAATTGTCTCGTTCCATTTTGTTTCCTCTTGTGATAATGTTATTGATGGATGGTAGTGCATTGCATATGACTTACTGAGTTATAAACTCACTCGGTGTTTCCTTGTCACCAATTATAGGTTGCTTGGACTCATCTATTTTTGCGGGGTCAGGCCGTCATCGAAGTCATCACACCGGATAGCAAGTTTTGGTACTTTCTTCTTAGTTGGCTTAGAAGAACATTTTGGCATGTATAAGCTATTACGTTGTGTTTGAACTTTGGCATGTAAACTTTAAGCCATGCGAAAATGGCACGAATGTTCGATTGAGTTGGATCAAGGGTAGGCATGAAATGGACCTAGTTACTTTTGTAACAGATGCTGGCAGCAGCAGTGTCATGAGATTGAAAAATCACTAAAAATAGTAGGAGTGGAATTAATTGATGAATAAATTATGTAATCGAATCTCGATGAGTCTGTTTTCATGAGGAAGTAACGAAAAGATCATATGGGCAGTATATTAAGAGATAATCAGATTTTTGTGGGACAGGGCCAGAACGGTTTCTGGATTCCCTGCTCCGACTTTGGAAATTCATTATAAATTAACCAGAGATAATTAGGGGTCGTACCATATATGTACAGATTCCTCTCTGAGTCTAGTTTTCATAGAAACAAACGGCATCAGTATTGAAGCCCCGTGTAGGGAGATATCCAAGTCGTAATGGGCAAAGGTCAGTGTAGTCGACCCCTGCAACTTGGGAGACTTTGACTAATAAACTGTACTAATTGGCCCGACCAAAAAATCTAGAAAAAAATACATAGATGGGCACATGAGTCTAGTTTCTGGGAAAAATTACGAAACTGATTTTCAAGTTACGAAACTAAAGATATGATTTTTAAAACGACTAGTACACAGATTGGGCAGTGTCTGAAAAATAAATTTTATAAGGGGTTAAAGTCAGTTAACACCTCGTGTTCGACTCCGGTGTCGGTTTCGGGTTCGGGGTGTTACAATCTCTGCCACATACAACCTGGCTAAGTTTTGCAGTGAGTAATCAGTACGAACTGGTATGAAATGTGCAGATTTTGTTAACCTATCCACAACTACCCACACAGAATCTTTCTTGGTGGGTGTCAAAGGTAGCCCACTCACAAAGTCCATAGTTACTCTTTCCCACTTCCATAGTGGAATTTTCACCGGTTGCAATAATCCAGAAGGCAATTGGTTCTCGGCCTTAACTTGCTGGCAGGTCAGACATTTCCCAACAAATTCAGTCACCTCCCGTTTCAGTCCAGGCCACCAGTACACCTCTCGTAGATCCTGATATAACTTATTCCCTTCAAGATGCATGGCACAGGGTCCACCATGAGCCTCCTTTAAAATTAACCGCCTCAATTCAAGGTCTTTTGGAATACAAACTCTTCCACGAAAGCACAGAACTCCATCAGTGTTCAGTCCAAAATCTTCATTCTCACCATTCTTATGTAACACCGTTAATTTGGGCTTAGAAGTTTTGGGCCTTGAGCATGGGAGCAGTTGGAGGCAGCTTATAATATTCTGTTGTGCATGAAAATTTCGTTAATGAAGGCTTGTTTTAGTGGTTAAGTGTGCTGAGAAGTGTTGGAGAAGTCCTGGGTTCAAACTTGGACTCTAGCAAAAATTTTGGTTTAAGGTGAATCAACCCTGGGTGTAGTAGGTAGGCCTTAAGAATATTGTTGGAGAAATTGTGACACAAAAAGCCTCGTGGCTTAGTGGCAAGTAGCGTGTGGAGCATTTAAGGGGAGTCATGGGTTCGAATCCCATGGCAAGCAAAGAGCATTTATTTTGCTAACAGGGGGCGACAAGAGTTGGTGTTGAATTTAAACTCTGATGATGGAGGGATCCCACATCGGGAAGCTAACATAAGAGTGGATGCGAAGCTGGCTTTAAATATAGAGAACCATGAGGAGAGTAAAGGTACCTTTCTTGGCTGATCCCTTTCGCTTTATGGCGTGCTTGTTTGGGTTGGGCATCGGCTAAGAGTGCTCGGAGCATGGATTAACTCCAGTCTCCAATCAGGTGTGTTTTTCTCGCTACTCTAGCTGTAGGATGGTTACTTCGGGCCGCACTGGGCCGAAAGGCCCCATGTGGGCCCAATAAGCCTACGGCTTCGGGCCGCACTGGGCCGAAAGGGGCCATGTGGGCCCAATAAGCCTACGGGCCCAATTGGATAAGTTGTTTGATTGTGTAGTAAATATTGGACTAGGCTAGGTGAATCTCATATCTGTGGCTAGATTTGGGCTAAAAGGGCCACACGAGCGTGTGGGCCCACTTGGGCCGAGAATAGGCTTTAGGGCCATTCGTATTGTTATCCCTGTTTAGAATACTTTAGTTTACCAAATTACCAAAATACCCCTAGTTTGTAAAATTACTAAAATACCCTTTGTTTATAAAATTACCAAAATACCCCTAGTTTGTAAAATTACCAAAATACCCTTGGTTTACAAAATTACCAAAATACCCCTGGTTTGTAAAATTACTAAAATACCATTTGTTTATAAAATTACCAAAATACCCCTAATTTGTAAAATTACCAAAATACCCCTAATTTGTGAAATTACTGAAATACCCTCGACCTGTAAAATTATTGAAATACCCTCGACTTGTAAAATTACCAAAGTACCCCCAATTTACAAAATTACCGTTTTACCCTTGATTATCGAAATACCCTTGTAGGGTAGAATTACTGAAATACCCCTGTAGGGTAGAATTATTGAAATACCCCTGTAAGGTAGAATTATCGAAATACCCCTATAGGGTAGAATTATTAAAATACCCCTGTAGGGTAGAATTACCGAAATACCCTTGTAGGGTAGAAATACTAAAATACCCTATAGGGTAGAATTACGAAGATACCCTTGTGGGGTAAAATTACAATTTTGCCCCTGGGTGTTAAATGACTGTTTTGCCCTTGTGGACAAGTGATTGACTTGGATTGTGTGGTTGATGGATTTGATTGTGAATATATGTTGGTGATATGAATAACTTGACTGTGATTGTTTGATTCAAATATGGGCATGACATTCTGCATACATGACATGTTGCATGGGTTGGGATTTTGTACGGAGGAAGATCTGATCTGTTAGGATCACATGGTTGCTTGACGATTGTGGATCCACCAAAGGCTTTAGAGTCGTATATCGTACTGATTTGATAAGGTCGCACGGGTCGCCCAAGACGACTGTGGACAGATCAATGGTTGAGTTTCGATCATATTTACCCGAGGCTATGTGCCGACTATATTACCGTCGCTGATGGCTATGTGCCTAACATGATATAGCTACCGATAGCTTAAAGCCTTCTGATTATGGCTTTGTGTCAACTTATATATGGCTCTGTGCCAACCTGATTATGGCTGTATGCCAAACGTATTTGCCTAAGGCTATGTGCCAATATATGGTTATTGATGACTCTGTGTCGATCACATTTACCTAGGGTTGTGTACCGGTTATGTTACTCTAGTTGATGGATATGTGCCTAATATAATGTAGTTATCGATGGATTTGTGCCACGTATTCTGTTAAGTGGCTTTGCCACATTATCTGTTTCTGGTGGCTATGCCACAAATATCTGTTCTGGTGGCTCTGCTACAATATCTGTATCTGGTGACTCTGTCACAATATCTGATAACTGAGCAGCAATGCTGCAACTGTGGAGTGTAGGGCTGGGTGGGTTGAGCTATTCCCCACATGGAGTGTAGGGCTGGTACGGGTGGAGTGTAGCGGTTGGTTATAGGCTAGATTGGGTTGGGATTGCATTCACATTCTGATTTTTGATTCTGTTACCTGATACTGATTCTGATTCTGATTCTGTCACCTAATTCTGATTCTGATTCTGATTCTAGTTCTGATAATGTTTCTTATTCTGTAATGGGTTAAAGCCCATCTGGTACTGTCTGTTAAAATGGGCTAAGGCCCAATTGATACTAAAACTGTAAGTAGGGCTAGGGCCAACTTTTAATTCTTTTATATGACTGACTGTTCCTTTTTTATAGTAGGGGGATTTCACACTGAGTTTTCGTAAAATCACTCCGTTTATTAACCTTTCAGGTAATTTCCAGCCTTAGACGGATCGGAGCTACGAGGGGCTCGGAGGAAGCCACACACACTGTTTATGTTATAGTTTCGATTATTGCTTTCAAATGTTTTTATGTGGGTTGTAGTAAAGCTGTTGTAATTTTCTGGATTTCAAATTTGGAATTTTATTTATTGTTCTTATAATTGCTAGTATTAGAACACGGTTTTCCAAGGCAACTACTGTTGTTCAAAACATCATGTAACCGTAATTATTTTTAAATTAAGCTTTCGCAACTGCCAGGATTTTTTACAAAGTTGTTAAGAATGTTATTCAGCTGAGGTTTTCTAACAAGGTTTAAAAAGGGTACAAGTTTTTAATTATTAAGAAGGGTTTTTAATGGAAACATGGTTTCCAAAAAACACTTCAATGTGACACGCCAGATTTGAGCCAAACTTCTAGCCGGGTTTGGGGTGTTACATCTCAACATGGTGAAACCGAAGAACTAACGAATCATCCTTCAACTGTTTTTCTTTAATCTGCTCAGTCCAAGTAGGCCTCACTTGCAATTCTGCCAACAGACTTCTATCGTCGAACAGACTCAAACGTGCAAACAAGGCTCTCAAATCGGTAACAACCTTTCGACTCAATGCATCAGCCACACATTAGCCTTACCTGGGTGGTACTTAATCGAACAGTCGTAATCCTTAAGCAACTCTACCTATCTTCGTTGCCTAAGGTTTAACTCCTTCTGAGTCAACAGATACTTTAGGCTCTTATGGTCTGTGTATATAATACACTTTTCTCTATATAAGTAATGTCTCCAGATTTTCAACGCGAAGATCACTGTTGCTAGCTCTAAATCGTGCGTAGGGTAGTTCGCTTCATGAGGCTTAAGCTATCGCGAAGCATAAGCGACCACCTTACCCTCTTGCATCAGTACACATCCTAACCCCACATGTGATGCATCGCTGTACATAGTGAAATCCTTCCTAAATTCTGGTTGAATCAATACTGGCGCTTCAGTCAATACCTTTTTCAAATGGTCAAAAGCTTTTTGCTGTTTCTCAGTCTAGACAAATTCTACCCCTTTCCTCAACAGTTTCGTCAATGGTGCAGCAATCAGAGAAAATCCCTCTATGAACCTTTAATAATAGCCTGCCAAACCCAGAAAACTCTGAATTTCTGATACTGACTTTGGTGGTTTCCATCCCAGAACTGCCTCAATTTTTCGAGAATCCATTCTAATTCCTTCAGTAGAAACCACATGACCTAGAAAAGCCACTTCTCGCAACCAGAATTCACACTTACTAAACTTCGCATACAGTTGCTTCTCTCTCAGCACTTGCAACACAATACGTAGATGCTTCTCATGTGTCTCCTCAATTTCTGAATATACCAGAATATCATCGATGAAAGCTACCATGAATCGGTCTAAGTAAGGTTGGAATACCTGATTCATCAAATCCATGAAAGTGGCAGGTGCGTTCGTCAACCCAAACGGCATAACCAGGAACTCATAATGACCATATCGAGTTCTGAATGTTGTCTTACGAATATCCACTTCTTTTACCCTTAGCTGATGGTATCCAGGTCCAAGGTTAATCTTGGAAAATACCGAAGCTCCTCTAAGTTGGTCAAATAAGTCATCAATTCTTGGCAGTGGGTATTTGTTCTTTATCATCAGTTTGTTCAACTGGCGATAATCGATGCACATGCGCATCGTCCCGTCCTTTCTCTTCACAAATAGGACCGGTGCTCCCCACAGAGACACACTAGGTCTAATGAAGCCTCTATCCAACAACTCTTGGATTTGAACTTTCAGTTCCACTAACTCCTTCGGTGCCATCCTATAGGGTGCAATGGATACTGGAGCTGTTTCAGGCAGTAAATCGATTCCAAACTCAACCTCCCGATTCAGAGGTAATCTAGGAAGCTCTTCTAGGAAAACATCCCGGAATTCCCTAACAGTTCTGACGGTCTCCATAGTCAGATCCTCAGTTTCAACTTGGCTTACAAAAGCCAAATATGCCTCGCATCCCTTACGCATCAGTTTCTCAGCCCTCAAAGCTAATACTACATTGGACAAGTAATCTCTTCGTTCTTCAATAATCATTACCTCTTTACCATCAACAGTCCTTAACACCATCCTCTTAGCTACACAATCCAGCGTTGCCTTATGCTTGGTCAACCAATCCATCCCTAGGATCAAATCGAATTCTCTGAACGGTAACTCCATCAAGTCTCCACAGAAAATCCTACCTTGAGTCTCTAAAGGCACCTCCCTAAAGAGTTTCTCTACTTTAACCAAGTGACCTAAAGGACTTATCATAGTTACCCCACACACAGTCTCCTCAAATTGAACACCCAATGCCCCAGAAATGTCACATGCAACATACGAATGAGTTGACCCCACATCTATCAGAGCAGTATAAGGTACACCAGAGATAAAAAAAACGTACCAGTTATGACATCAGGTGCGTCACCCTCCTCGCGGCGACGAGCAGCATATACTAAAGCTACCCGACGAGCCTTAGCATTAGCAGTACCCCTGCCAAGTGCCCCACGTCCACTGCCATTGCCACCGCGACCTTGGCCACGACCTCTCGGCGGCGGCGGTCCACCTTGCGCTGGTTGGACAGGTTGCACAGCCCCTTGTTCAGCCACTTGAGTCTGAGCTGGCCTCTTAGGACAATCCCTGATCCTATGTTCCTTTGATCCACAACGAAGACAAGCCCCAGAATGCTTCCAGCATTCCCCCAGATGCATTCTACCACAATCTCCATAAGCTTGTGGTCTAACTGTGTTCACCGAAACTACTCGAACTGGTTCCTCCATCCTAGCTCTCTTAAGATTTTGGTTTGCAGCACCAGCTAGACCAGCATCCCTCATGAACCAGTTTTGATCCCTATCGCGGTTCTTTTGTTCGGCTTGCTTCACCTCTTCGGCTATCTTAGCCTTCTCTACCAGTGCAGCAAAATCGCGCTCCCTCTGTAGAGCTATGAGCAGCCTTAGCTCATCCCTGAGGCCATCCTCAAAATGAACACTGCGCTCATATTCGGTGGAGACAATGCCACTAGCGTACCGGCTCAATCGTAGGAACTCTGCCTCATATTCAGCAATGGTCTTCCTACCCTGAGTCAGGTTCAGGAATTCCTTTCTTCGTGCATCCACAGAGCTAGCTCCGACATATTTTGCCTTGAAGGATTGCTTGAACAACTCCCAAGTTCCCCTCTCAGTTGGGGCACCCTCTCTCACAGTGATCCACCACTGATACGCCTCGTCCCGCAATAATGACACCGCCCCTTTTAACTTCTGCTCCACTGAGCAGTCCAGGTCATTCATAATCCGCTCCGTGGCTTCCAGCCACTACTCAGCCATATTTGGGGCTACTCCAGATATACACCTAAAAACCTCAGCTTTGTTGGCTAGAGTCACTCAGAAATGGACCCCCTATTCATAGGCCCGACATTAGCTCCGGCCACCCTTTCCAAAACTCTCAACATGGCCTGGGACAAGCGTCGTGCCCTGTGGCCCGATCATACGGCCCATTTTCATCCATCGGTGGTGGTCGTGCCACTCCAGCTGGTATGTGTTCAGAAGAAGAAATCCAGCTTGAGTATTACCTCGGCCTTGACCACAGCCTCTTCCCCGAGTAGCTCTCGTACTCATATCAATTTATTTGATTACGAATTTTATCTCGTTAGTTTACTGTTTCCACTGTTTATTACAGAATATCTTATGAACAGATAAAGTTTCAGAGTTGTTCTCGCGCGACCGCAGTTTAGCTACTTTCTCAGTACCCTAGGGCTTAATTTGCCCTACAGTCTCAGTTTTGTAGCCTTAATGCTACATTATCTATAGTACTATCTCTAAGGCTCAGTACTATCTACAGTACAGTTCAGTATATAAAACAGAAAGATAGTTACAGACTTGGTGCCGGGGATTTAGTGTGCCACCTCATTAGTTTTCAGACAAACTCAAAAGATTTAGGCCTTTTTGAAATCTATTTCTCACACTTTAGGTTTAAAGAAAACAGGTTTGGAAATTATCTCCTTTCAACAAAAAATTTGTTTTCAAAAATCAGATTTTTGAAAAATACCCTATTTGGGCTCAAAGTTTTGAAAAACTTTTTAGACTCGATCTGCAGCCGAGTTGTTGCAACTGGGCTCTGATACAACTAAATGTAATAACCCAAACCCGGCCTAGACGTTACGGCCGAATTCAGGGTGTCACATGGGGAAAGTTACTAAAGAAGTTATGTTTTATCCAAACATCTTTCTTAGGGTTTGAAGAATGTTTTGTTTTAAGTTAAAGTGAACGGAAGCTGTGCACCAGGTAGGAAGCCAGAAAAGAGGAGGTGAGTCTGTTGGACTGCTTAAGTACCAAGCTCTTCACGGATCCAATCCTAGACATGCACAAATCCATTGCCACACTTTAAGCCTGTTACTAATCCACGAATAATTAATTAAGTTTAAGTCTATTTAAAATATTCATTTCCTTTGAAAATGTTTACATTGCGGAAGTTTTGCTCGATTATTGTAATATTTTGAAAATAGGAAACTTTTATAAAACGCGCCCTAAAGCTAACCAATTTAATAACCCAAAATAAATAAAATAATAAAAAGAGTGGCCTTATTACAACTTAAACCAAAAACAACATAATCAAAATAATAATTGCGAAACTTAAAAAAAACAGAAATTAATCTTCGTGGCCACTCTGAATCCTGCCCAGCTCCAAGTCCACCAACTAGGGCTCACCTGCAAGGATGGAAGGGAAAGGGGTGAGTTTGGAAAACTCAATGTGTAAGGAAAACCCATTCAAAGCCCAAGTCAGCTCAAGCCCATTGGGCCTAAGCCCATTCAGATAACAGTATGTATTGGGCCGAAGCCCTTTTCACAATAAACTGGACCTTAGCCCCATTTTCAGATATCAGTATGGCCCAGAGGCCCATTCCAGAACAAATCAGACATATTCGTGTATGCAAGCCTAACCCAGCCTATAACCAACCGCTATACTCCACCCGTACCAGCCCTACACTCCATGTGGGGAATAGCTCAACCCACCCAGCCCTACACTCCACAGTTGCAGCATTGCTGGTCAGTTATCAGTAAGTTGAGGCAAAGCCTCCAGTACGTGGACAAGCCACTTTCAGTACTTCCTCCGTCAATATCCCAGTCCCATGCATCAGATAATGATAATAACATGGCATACAGTAAATAATAGCAGTCAAACATGCATTCAGGTCAACCTTAACCCTAGGGGTACATCAGTAATTTTACTTCTAAGGGTAAATCTGTAAAGTGCCCACCTATAAAGCTATTTCAATAATTTTATCAGTTTTAAAGGGTTTTCATGCATATTCCCACCTTTCACGTACTAACAGAAACACTCACTGAGGGTTCTTATCGAATTGGGCCCGTTAGCCCATTATCCCAATTTTGGCCCATAAAGCCCAAAATATCGAAGGCACAGAAATCATGCACTCTGCAGTCTAAACATTGTAGTTTACCAAAAATGTTAATCGATTTACCTCACGAGCATTCGCACACTCGCAAGTCTACAAGATACCAGGTTTTCGACATTTCGGCTTTTCGGCTTTTGCCGATCTAGACTATGAAAGGGTGTCAGTTACACACCTGTTTGGACGATATGCTGACGAGATCCACACACACGAACTGCCTACAATTGGATTACTAACACGTTAATCTAACTATCAAAAATGAACTACGTATTAACCCCCTTACCATATTCGGCCAAAAGCACCTTAGGCACTAGCGATCCTACCTTTGCCGAAATTAGCGACTAGGTTTAGATCCAGTCGTTCCACTTGTCCAAGCCTTCAATCAGCAGCCTCTAGATCACACTATTATCAAAATAAAACAATTATAACATCCCTTAGAGCTACAAGCCCAAATCGACAGCCTCCCTAACCTTTAAGGACTTCTGCTTTTTCTAACTTGAAAGAAATAAGACTAGATCTGAAGTAATGAGCACTTACCACTTATTCCTCTTTGATTTCTACACAGATCTGATGTAGTCTATCCTCTAAACGATGGCAGAACCCGAATCCAGGAGATCTGAAGTTTCGGCTATAAGCCCTTAAGTCTTATGGTATTTCGGCTTTTTAAGTGGTGAATAAGATGATGATTCAAGGCTATAACCTTGGAATAATGCTGCCGACCGGTACCAAGGGTTTAGAGAAGATGAATGTTGATCAAGAGGAACAAAAATACCGAAGGATTTTGGCTTTGGAGAAATCGGCACAAGTAGTGAGTTTCGGGATTTGACTTTTATGGCAATCGGCTATGGAGGTTTTGTGGAGGATGGGATCGACAGAGAAGGTAAGTAGGGTGATCAGAAGGTTTCGGCTAACAGAAGAAGCACAAGGGAAGAAAGAAAATGGAGAAAAAAAGAGGGAGAAAATTTGGGATCAAGAAGAGGAACTTGTGTTTTCGACTTTTGTAAGAACTCAGAATGAATGAATGAAAACTTTCAGGTGGCTAACCCTAATCCTCCAAGACAGAAAAAGAAAAGAACCTAACCCTAATATCAACTAAACAATCGGCCCAACCTCCCTAAGGCCCTTGCCAAAATTTTCTTGAGTAATCATGTGCCCAGCACATGTCCAAATTAAAAAGTAACTACATGCCTACCTTGTGACTCGAACCTTGGACCTTCAATTCTTTCCCATGCGCCATTTTTTTTTGGAATCTAGTGGCGCCACCTTGCCACTTTACCAAAGCCTTATTTGTGTCATGACTTACGAAGTTCTTCTTAAAGCCCACTTAACCCAGTCTCCTATTCACTTAAAATCCAACCTTGATATTTTACCATGTTTAACCTAGGCTTGGGCCTTCTAAAGACCTACTAACACATTTAAACACAATTCCAATATTCAGAACACCAAAATTCTAAAATTTACCAAAAATCACAGAAACCTGAAAAAATCCCGAAAATCAGGGTATTACATTAGCCATCATTCAAGGCTTAATAACAAGTGCGGGATTTTTCCTAAGCCAACCTAGGTGGCCAATTCTCAAAACACGAAATAATAAAGTCTAGCTCCATACATGCCATGCTCAAAGATATAAAACCAACTATACCAATGTTTTGGCTGATAGTGCGATCAATATCTCTGACCTTCGATGATCCTTAAGCAAGCTAGGCGGCACTGAGAGAAAGTGGAAAGAAAGAGGGAGTAAGCATATAAGCTTAGTAAGTTGCATATAAATAAATATACAACAAATTTCACCAATGATCGTCTTGCTCACAGCGAAAAGGTAAACATAAGCTTGACTTGCTCATTACTGTCTACTCAAGTTATAGATTCTATGTCGAGCTCATGACTCATACGTACCATTTAGGTACCTGTACCACTCACAACATTATTATACTTTCCTTATTAACTCACATTCATAACTTCTATTGTTGAACCTTTTGAAATACTACCGGATATTCTTTAAGCCTCCAACATGGGATAAGATGCCGATGCCATGTCCCAGACATGGTCTTACACTAACACAACTTTTACCCGATGCATGTCCCAAACATGTCTTACAATAGCACTCATTTCAATGCCGATGCCATGTCCCAAACATAGTCTTACACTAGCTCACACAAGTGACCCAATTGTTACGGCATGAATTTCCGGTTTATTTCCTAGGATTACAACGGAATCTTTACTGTCTCAATTACCAATATGCATTCTCAATTCAAAACAAACAATTCATGATATATCAATTCAAACACATTTATTGGCAATTTAGTTGAGTTATTTACATACAACTTACCTCGGTTTACTAAATGTACTCGACTAGTTGGTTTAGTCGATTAGCTTGGCTTTCCTCCGGTCTAGGTTTGAATTTGGAAAATATTTATCTATAATAACAAAATACACTCATTTAATCACTAATTATAATTAGGAAATCATAAATTTAAATCATTGGTAAAATGACTATTTTGCCCCTAGACTTTGGCAATTTTACCATTTTACCCTTATGCTCGAAAATCTATTTTATTGATTTTATTCGTATTTCAAACCTAGCCAAACTATTTTTACTCCTGTAGAAACTCCAAAATCCCACTATTTCACACACTTATCACCTATTTTGCAACTTATGCAAAATAGTCCCTTAAGGTGTTTTCATGCTAACACCTTTCACAAAAATTGTTTAGAACTCTTCTAAGACTGATATTCTTCCATAAAATTTCAGAAAATAACATGAACATTCACATGGTGAAACCCTATACTTATCACCATTTTGCAAGGTAGTCCTCTCATTTGAAAGCCCATAATACAAGCATTCAAAAAATGTAAAAATCATCAAGAAAATCATCAAGATCACTTACATTATGAGAGGAATAAGTTGCTACAAATTTTCAGTTTTCAAACCTCCCTAATTGCTGATATTTTCGGCGGACAGAAAGGATGGAGAAGAAGGAAAATAGTAGATAGGTTTTCAGCATTATTTTATCTCCAAATCATGACATCACTTACCTAAACTTTTGACCATTTGCAAATTCTTGTCTCATGGCCAGCCATGACATATTTAGGGGTCTAATTTCACTTTAAAAGCCCACAAATTTAATTCTTTAGCTATCTAACACATTTGGGTACTAAAATACAACTTTTACCTTTTATGCAATTTAGTCCTTTTTCGCAATCGGGCTCGCAAACTTTAAAATTAACTCACCAAATTTTTCATGCACTAATATAATCATACTATAACTTCATAATAATAATAATAATTTCCCAACTTCAGATTTGTGGTCCCAAGACCACTTTTCTAACTAGGCCTTAAATCAGGGTATTACAATCCCCTTAACTGAAATCGGTCGTAATGAACCCTTGGTTCCTGGGAGGCGTGCCAATCAATTTCGATCACCACCTACACAAAAGTTGCACCTTAATAAAAAATCCATAATTGGAGTATAACACAATCTCCACACTTCCCAACAATGACAGAGCAGATCGTTGAAAAGAGGTGTAGCGTACAAAAAACCAAAAAGGAGGATCGATCTAAAACAATATATAGGGGTAACGATCAAGATGAGAAGAAGAAGGAGATGATACTCAGAACAGTTAAACCAACACAAAAAAGAAAAGAGGTAGAGGCTTACCTACTAGTATTCGGCCAAAGAAAATGATTCAATGAGAGGGGAGACCAAGTATTCGGTCAAATGCTAGGCGAAGAAAGGACAAAGTTGAGTAAAAAAAAAGAGAGTGAGAAAAAAGAAAAGAAGGGGAATCGATTAAGACTCAAGGGTTAAAAGCTGAAGACTTTGAGAGAATGAGTGGTGAATTTGGCCAAGAACAAAAAGAAAGCACGAGAGAGATATCGATTGCTAAATGAGAAAGGGAGAAAAGAAATCAGTCAAGAAGGCACAACAAAGATAAGCAAAGCCAAAATATACCTGAAATGACAAATACCCGAATGGTCAAGGTAAAATGCAGCTACCAAACAAGCAACAAAACGAAAGGGAGAAACGATGCAGAAGGGGGAAAAAGCTATTGAAATAAAGAGCAAAACTAGAACAAACTCGGCACCAAGGAAGTAAAAAACCAGAAAGAATGACCAACCCCCAGTGACTGCTCAAAATAAAAAATTGCAAGGAGTGAGTGGCCCAAATCGGCACACCCTCTTCCACTCCCTTCAAATCTCCTAAATTCTCTCCCCATATCACTCCTAATATCAATCAACTTTATCCCACCTAACCACATCCCCATTAGCCAAAATTCCCTCCAACAAGTTCCCAGAATTCGGCCACCACTCCCTTACTCCTCAAACACCCTAATTTCAGTCCAACTACAACACTTCCCCAGCGTCAATTGAAAAATAAAATACTCTTTTGCATCGCCAAGCCTCAAACTCCAGACCCAAAGGAACACTCCACACGCCACTATTCCTTAGACTAGTAGGCATTTTATGACTTACAATACCTATATTTATTTAAGAAGCCTACAGACTAGAGACAGGGTTAATTCAAGTAAAAACAAAATTTTTGTATAAGCCAAGGCTTGAACTTAGAACTTCTCCAACACTTCACAGGACACTTAATCACTGAAACAAGAATGCATTTATGCCACAAAACATACAAAAATAAATACTTAGATTTTAGGGCATTACAACTCTACCCCCTAAAGGAAAATTTTGGCCTCGAAATTTACCTGATCAAAACAGATAAGGGTATTATTGTCGCATAGCCTTTTCAGGTTCCCACGTGGCTTCTTCTGAAATGTGATTACGCCAAAGTACCTTAACTAGCAGAATAGACATTTTCCTTAACACTTTTACATCATGCTCTAGAATCTGAACTGGTTCCTCCTCGAAAGTTAGATCCGTCCTAACCTCAATCTTCTCAGTCGAGATAATATGCATTGGATCAGAACGATAATGCCTTAGCATAGAGACATGGAACACATCATGGATCCGGGCCAACTCTGGAGGTAACTCAAGTTGATAGGCAACCGGTCCCACACGTCTCAATATGCGGTAAGGCCCACTGAACCTAGGGCTTAGATTTCCCTTCCGTCCAAACCTCAATACCTTCTTCCATGCCAAGATCTTGAGAAAGACAAAGTCCCCCACAGAATATTCAATTTCCTTACGTTTCAGATCCGCATACGACTTCTGTCTGTCCGATGCTGCCTTCAGTCGATCCTGAATCAATATTACTTTATCTTTGGTATCATAAATCAATTCAGGGTTGAGAACATGTTGCTCACCCAACTTAGTCCAACATAAAGGAGTACAACACCTACGACCATATAGTGCCTCGTAAGGTGCCAGCTGTATGCTAGACTGGTAACTATTGTTATACGCAAACTCTGCTAACGGCAAATAGTCCTCCCAACTGCCTCGGAAGTCAATCACACAACTCCTTAACGTATCCTCCAGTATCTGAATCACTCTCTCTGACTGACCATCTATTTGAGGATGGAATGCAGTACTGAAGTCCAACCTTGTACCCAATGCCTCGTGTAACTTCTTCCAGAACCGAGACATGAAACGAGGATCCTTATCCAAATTTATAGAAATCGGTTCCCTATGTAATCTCACTATCTCAGCCACATACAGTTTAGCCAACTTCTGTAATGAGTAATCAGTACGAATAGGTATGAAATGGGCACACTTGGTCAATCGATCCAGGATGACCCATACTAAATCTTTTTTAAAAGGCATTAGGGGTAGCCTACTAACAAAGTCCATAGTCACTCTCTCCCACATTCACAGCGAAATCTTAACTGGCTGAAGCAACCCTGAAGATAACTGGTATTCAGCCTTAACCTGTTGACAAGTAAGGCATGTACCCACGAAGTCGGTAACTTCACACTTAAAACCTGGCCACCAATATAACTCCCGAAGGCCTCAGTACATCTTATTACCGCTAGGATACATAGCTTAAGGACTACTATATGCCTCCTGCAGTATCAAATGCCTCAGATCAGTATCCTTCGATACACAAACTCTCCCATAGAAACAAAGTACCCTTTCGCTATTCAATCCAAAATATAATGTGCCACCACTCTCAATCAGTCGGAATCGAGGACTCAGTGACTCATCCTCTAACTGTTTACCCTTAATCTATTCAATCCACGTCGGTTTAACTTGAAGTTTGGCCAACAAACTACCATTATCAAATAAACTGAGATGAGCAAACATTACCCTCAGATTAGTCATAGCCCTATGGCTCAGTGCGTCAGCTACCACATTGGCCTTACTAGGATGGTATTCAATCAAACAGCCATAATCCTTCAGCAGCTCAATCCAGCTACGCTACCTAAGATTTAGCTCCGTCTGAATGAGGAGATATTTGAGGCTCTTGTGATCAGTGTAAATGACACACTTCTCATCTTACAGGAAATGCCTCTAAATTTTCAGTGTGAATACCACCGCAGCCAACTCCAAGTCATGTGTCGGATAGTTCACCTTATGCATCTTAAGCTGGCGAGATGCATAAGCCACCACCTTATCTCCTTGCATCAACACACAACCCAAACCAACGTGTGATGCATCACTGTAGATAGTACAGTCAAAACCTTCTTAAGCCTCTCAAAACTTCCTTGCTGCTTATCAATCCAGTAAACGGTACCCCTTTACACAACAACTTAGTCAGAGACGCAGCAATCAACAAAAACCCCTTAACAAACCGTCTATAATACCCTCCTAGAGCCAGAAAACTTTGAATTTCTGATACTGACTTAGGCTGCTTCCAATCCAGGTTCCTAAGATCAACCCTAATCCCCTTAGCAGATACCACATGACCCAGAAAAGTTACCTCTCGTAGCCAGAATTCACACTTGCTGAATTTAGCTTACATTTGTTTCTCCCTCAAAATTTGCAAAACAACTCAGAGATGTGCATCATGCTCATCTTCAGTTCTCGAATACATCGGAATGTCATCTACAAACACCACTACGAACCAATCCAGATAAGGCTCGAACACTTGGTTTATCAAATCTATAGAAGTCGCTAGTGCATTCGTCAATCCAAACGGCATCACTAGGAACTCGTAATGACTATAATGAGTCCTAAATGCTGTCCTGTAATCATCAGCCTCTTTGACTCTCAGTTGATGATACCCCGCTTGGAGATCAATCTTAGAGAAGACCACAGCTCCTCAGAACTATTCGAATAGATCATCTATCCTCAGTAGGAGGTACTCTTTCTTAATAGTCAATTTGTTCAATTGTCGGTAATCGATGCACATATGCATGGTTTCATCCTTCTTTTTCATGAATAAAACTGGTGCTCCTCATGAAGACATATTAGGACGAATGAACGCTCGATCCAGTAATTCTTGAATTTGAGCCTTAAGCTCCACAAGCTCCTTCGGTGCCATTCTATAAGAGGCTATGGACAACGGAGCTGTACCAGGCAGGAGCTCAATCCCAAACTTGACTTCACGGTTTGAAGGTAACCCAGATAGTTCATCGGGAAAAACATCTGAAAAATCCTTAATCGTTCCAATATTTTTAACAGAAGAAATCTTAGAATCAGAAACACCAATTTAGGCTAGATATGCCTCACAACCCTTACAAACCAATTTCTTGGCGCTAATTGTAGAAATCACATTTGACAGATTATCTCGACGCTCCCCAATCACAACTACCTCATCACCCTTTGCAGTTTTCAGTACAACCCATTTTGCAGGACAATCCAAATTCACCTGATGCTTAACCAACCAGTCCATGCCCAATATTAAGTCAAATTCTCCAAAAGGAAGTTCCATTAAATCTACCAAAAAGATCATTCCTTGCACCTCCAAAGGTACCTCCTTAAACAGTTTATTCACTCTCATCGACTGCCTTAATGGACTCAACACAGTAACCTCACTCATAGTGTTTTCAACCATAATACCCAAAGTCTCAGACATAGTGCACGCTATGTACGAATGTGTAGGTCCAACATCAATCAATGCAGTATATGGTATATTATGGATAAAGAACGTACCCATAATAACATTTGGGGTATTTTCATCCTCTCGATAATGTACAGCATAAACCAGTGCCAGTTGTCTCGCCTCAGTATGACCAGCACCTCTGCTCGGTGCTCCACGACCACGGCCCATACCATTTCTACCCGTAACCTGACCACGGCATCTCGGTGGCTACTGAACACCTCTCGATGACTGAACAGTACACATACCAGTAGCTTGCATCTGATCGGGCCTCTGTGGACAATCTCTAATATGGTACTCCATAGATCAACACCTCAAACATGCCCCTAACCTTTTCCAACACTCGCCCTAATGGCGACTCCCGCAATCAGCATAAGGCTACGACTCAAAAGTAGCAATAGGAGGCCTAACTCTGACTGGCCCATCAACTCTGGCCTTTTTTTAGGCCTCTGAAATGAACTTGAGGGCTCCGAATCCCTCTTGTTCGTACCCTTTTCCTTCTCGCGGTTCTGAAGCTCAGTGCACTTCACATCCTCGGCAATTTTCACCTTTTCCACTAACACAACAAAATCTCGCTCCCTCTGTGGAGTTATCAGAACTTGTAGATTATCTCTAAGGTCATCCTTGAAATGAACACAGCACTCATATTCAATTGCTACCATCCCACGCGCATAGCAGCTAAGTCGCAAAAATTTTGCCTTGTATTCAGCCACAGATTTATCCCCCTGAGTCAGATTCAGAAACTCCCTCCTCCGGGCATCCATATAACTAGTGCCCACATAATTTCCTTGGAATGCAGTCTTGAAGAGTTCCCAAGTCAATCGATCGGGCTAAATACCCTCTTTAACTGTAAGCCACCACTGATAGGCTTTATCTCACAACAACGACACTGCACCTTTTAGCTTCTGCTCATGGGTGAGTCGAGGTCATTCATGATCCTATCTGTGGCCTCAATCCAATACTCAACCACATTAGGGGCAAATCCAGCGATACCCCTAAAAATCTCAGCCCAGTTAGACCTAATTCGTTCCGACACCGACCCACGGCCCACAGTACCAGTATTAGGCCCAACAACCCTTTCCAGAATTCGTAACATAGCTTGGGATAGTGCGTCATCCCCAGTTGCATAGTCTCAGTCATAGGTGAATCCGGTACCTCTCTAGCTTCAACATTAGGCATAAGGCCCGATGCCCAAGACCTAGCCCGAGCACCTCCATGGCCTTCACCGCGGCCTCTTGTACCACTTCCACGAGTACCTCTGGTACTCATTATCGATTTGCATATTATCTGAATTTTAAATTTTATGCATCAGTTTACAGTTCCAGTGTTTATTACAGGATATTTTATGAAAAATATTATGAGTAATTTAGAGTTTTGTTTTTGCGGATCGCAGTCTTTACTACAGTTTTAGGTTAACCTAAAAAGGGTATTTTGGTACAGTCTACTACCTACAATAGTTTCAGTATTTCAATTTAAACAAATAGTAGTTTTAGAGAACTTATAGAGTCGGCGTCGGAGACTAGGTGTACGACACATTCAATAAAACATTTCCAAGTATTTCAAATCATTCAAAATAGTTCTTTTTTGAGATTTCAAGTTTAAAAGAAACCCAAATCCATAGCCGAGTTTTGCAACTCCACTCTGATACCACTAAATGTAACACCCCAAACCCGGCCTAGACATTATGGTCGAATCTGCGATGTCACATTGAAGTGTATTTCGTAGAACATAGTTTCGTTGAAAAATCTGTTCTATAATAAAACCTCGTTGTGATCTTTATGAAAACTTTAGAATAACTTACTCCTTGTTAAAACTCGTGTTGGTTTAGCAAAGTTTTAATCATAGTAGATTGTTATTGCTTTTTTTTAAAACAATGGTTGTTGCGGAAGCTTTTAAAACTGTGTTGTAATAGCGTGGTGTTTTGAAAAACATTTATCTCTTTGTAAAACCGTGGCCTACTTCTAACAGATACGATTCAAAGTAATTAAATCCCAAAATCAAAATAAAAACTTAAAAATGCCTTATTACAAAACAAAAGCCCAAATTAAATTACTTATAAATTAAAAGATTAAAAGGAAGCAGAAACGGTTTTGTAGCCACCATCAAGTCTCTCGCAGCACCGATCCGCCTAAAGATTACCTGCACAAAATAATAGAAGGGTGAGTTTAAGTAGAATCAGTGTGTAAACCTTTAACATTAGTCAATCAAACAGTAGGCAGAAACAATTTGGGCCTAAGCCTGTTTTAGTGACAATCTAGTATCAATTAGGGCCTTAGCCCAATACAGTATCAGTAACAACGTGGGCCTTTGCCCAATTCAGTAATAGCAACAGAAATACAATCAGAAGTCCTACCCATCCATCCTCTACACTCGACTCCGTGCAGCCCTACACTCCATGTGGGGATTAAATTGACCCACCCATCCTTACACTCCAGAATATAGCACCGATTGCGACACTAAATAGTATTTGTAACAGAGCTACCAGTACAGTACACTTCTTCCAAATATACCAAACCCACCCCCATGCAACATGTCATGTCATAATATCATACGTGTATGCAAAAATGTCATGCTCGAATACAATCATACATATCATAGGAGTATGTCAGTCATTTTACCTCATAGGGGTATAACCGTCATTTCATCAGTATGGGATCTAAGTGTACTTACCAACCCAACAGTAGGTTCACAGTCGTCTCGGGCAACCCGTGCAACCTTAACAATCAAATAGTGAAAATGGGCCCAAAGCCCATAACACGGCCCATGTGGGCCCACACGCCTGTGTGCCCCACAAAGCCCAAAAATGCCTATAGTCGTGTAAACCACATAGCTTGGCCCAACAATCTCCACACGTTTGTGTAGTTTACCTGTATGGGCCTACGAGCTCGTGGGGCCCACTCGACCCATTTCGGCCTAACATGGCCCAAAACAGCCTAAACTCATGAAATTGCTCATGGTGGCCTCTTCAGTCAAACACCCACATTTTATACGTTTGGGTTACCACATGAGCGACCGCACACTCGTGTAGCGTCTGCAGTCATAGTTTTTCAGCTTTTGCTAATCCACATTTATACCAGTGTGGTTACACACCTAATCTGATTTAACGTTATTCGATGGTCTGAATACTCTTGTCCTGAAATAACATTTAATCAGTTACTTAACTTATGTTTCCAAATTTGGCCTAACGGAGTTCCCAATTTGACACAATCCTCTTGCCTGAAATCAGTCGTAAGGCATCCTTGGTTCCTAGGAGGCGTGGCATGCCAATCAATTTCGACCACCACCTACACAAAAGTTACACCTTAATAAAAAAATCTATAATTAGAGTATAACACAATCTCCTCACTTACCAACAACGGCAGAGCAAATTGTTGAAAAGAGGTGTAGCGTACAAAAAACTGAAAAGGAGGATCGATCTAAAACAATACATAGGGGCAATGATCAAGATGAGAAGAAGAAGGAGATGATGCTCAGAACAGTGAAACTGAAAGGAAAAAGAAAAGAGGCAAAGGCTTACGTACCAGTATTCGGCCAAAGAAAACGATTGAGTGAGAGGGGAGACCAAGTATTCTGTCAAATGCAAGGTGAAGAGAGGATAGAGTTGAGTGAAAAAGAAGAGAGGGAGAGAAAAGAAAAGAAGGGGAATCAATTAAGAATTAGAAGTTAAAAGTCAAAGACTTTGAGAGAGATGAGTGGTGAATTTGACCAATAGCAAAAAGAGAGCACGAGAGAGTGATCGGTTGCTAAATGAGTAAGGGAGAAAAGAAATCGGTCAAGAAGGCACAAAAAAATAAGCAAAGCTAAAATATACCTGAAATGACAGATACCCAAATGGTCAAGGTAAAATTCGGTTACCAAACAAGTGATAAAACAAAAGGGAGAAATGATGCAGAAGGAGGAAAAAGCTACAGAAAAAGAGAGCAAAACCAGAACAAATTCGGTACCAAGGAAGTAAAAAACCAAAAAGAAAGACCAAGCTCCCAGTGACTGCTCAAAATCAAAAATTGCAAGGCGTGAGGTCCCAAATCAACACTCCTTCTTCAACTCCCTTCAAATCTCCTAAATTCTCTCCCCATATCATTCCTAAGATCACTCAACTTTATCCCACCTAACCACATCCCCACCAGCTGAAATTCCCTCCAACAAGTTCCCAGAATTCGGCCACCACTCCCATACTCCTCAAACACCCCAATTTCTGTCCAACTACAACACTTCCCCAGCGTCAGTAGCAAAATAAAATACTCTTTTGCATCGCCAAGCCTCAAACCCCAGACCCCAAGGAACACTCCACACGCCACTATCCCTTAGACTAGTAGGCATTTTATGACTTACAATACCCATATTTATTTAAAAAGCCTATAGACTAGAGACAGGGTTAATTCAAGTAAAAACAAATTTTTTGTATAAGCCAGCTTGAGCTCAGGACTTCTCCAACACTCCTCAAGACACTTAACCACTAAAACAAGCATGCATTAATGCCACACAACATACAAAAATAAATATTTAGATTTTGGGGCGTTACAAGATGGCATTTGATAAATGATTGTTTTGAGTTGAGTTACAAGTCCGGTAATGCCTCTTAACCTATTTCAGAAATGGTTACGGGTTAGGGGTGTTACAGGTAGGACGTACGGACCAACACCTAAATCACATAACCCCTAATGACATGTCATTAATATCCTAATATATTCCCAAGGTTCAATCGGGATTTCTCACTTTCCAAATTGTGGTAGAATATGTCTACAGTGTTGTATTCACAATTTAGCAATATCAAAGCATTTAAAACACAATTATAATAATGTTTAACACATACGAAATTACCTCGAATGCAAAAACGGCGAATTAAGTCGATTAATCCAAAACTTTATTCTTTGGCCTTTCTTGATCTAAATCTATATTTCACCTTTCTTAATCTAAATATAATCAAAATTAACTTATTTAATAATCTCTCTATTCAATTTAGTCCAAAATACACTTTAGAGCCACTTTACACTTTTGTCCCTACTATTTCACATTTTTACAATTTAGTTCTTATTTTATAAAATCACAAATTCATGCAATTCAACCAAAGCCCGTGCTAGCTAAATTTCAATTAGGTCCCTAGAAGTCCATATTTTTCATTTATTTCACAATTTAACCATCAAATTTCAACATTTCACAAATTAATCCCTATTTGGACATTTTACTAAAAATAACTTAACAAATGTTGTTTACCTAATAACAAACATGCATTTTCTATCATCAAACATCAAAACACACATAGATTCATCAATGAAAAACCCTAAACCTTTAAAAATTTTGTAAATTAGTCCCTGGGCTAGCTAGATTAAGCTACAACGATCTCAAAAACATTGAAATCATAAAAAAATGGGACAAAAATCATACCTAATTGCAAGGATCTACAATTGTCGAATGTTCGAACCCTAAAATAGCTTTTCTTCTCATCAATTTTTTTGGCTAAGGAAGAAGAAGGCATTAAAAATTTTGTTTATTTTTATTTAATTAACCTTAATATCCAAATTACTAATTTAACGTTAATGAAAAACCATTAAATCATCCATTTAATGTACAAAAGTGTCCACTAAGTAAATTAATGGATTATTCTCCACATAAGGACCTTTACTAATTAATTCTATAGCCATTTAATACCTTTAGCTAATAGAACATCACTTTTGCACTTTACGCTATTTAGTCCTTTTTATCAAATTAAACACTCAAACAATAAAATTTCTAAATGAAACTTTCACACAATCATTCTATCTTGCTATAAATATTAAAATAATAATATAATAATTATTTTGACCTCAGATTTGTGGTCCCGAAACCACTGTTCCAATTTGACTAAAAATGGGTTGTTACAACTCTCCCCTGTTAGGGATTTTCATCTCCGAAAATCTTACTAGAAAAGAGGTTAGGGTACTATTTTCTCATACCTTCCTCAGCTTCCACGTATCTTCTTCAGCCCCGTGACGTTGCCACAAAACTTTCACCAAAGTTATGTTCTTATATCTCAATTCTTTAACCTCTAGAGCTAAAATTCTGATAAGTTCTTTGTTATACGTCATATCTGGTTGAATTTCAATATCTGATGGAGAAATGATATGTGATGGATCTGACTGATACCGTTGTAACATCGAAACATGAAATACATTGTGGATTTTCTCTAACTTTGACGGTAAAGCTAATCGATATGCCATTGGCCCTATTCGTTCAATAATCTCATACTGCCAAATAAATCGCGGACTCAATTTGCCTTCATGACCAAATCTAAGGATCTTTTTCCACGGATGAAACTTTCAGAAATACTTTGTCATCAACTTGAAATTCTATGTCTTTATATTTCAAATCTGCGCAAGATTTTTGTCAATCTAAAGCTGCTTTCAAACTGTTACGAATTACTTTCACTTTCTCTTCAGTCACTCTGATCAAATCAACTGTGTGAATCTTTTTCTCACTAAGCTCGGTCTAGAACAATAGAGTTTGGAACTTACGACCATCTAGAGCTTCATACGATGCCATCTTTATAATTGATTGAAAACTGTTGTTATACGCGAATTCAACAAACGAAAAATATTTCTCCCAATTGCCTTCAAAATCTAAAACACAATAACGAAGCATATCTTCGAGAATTTGTATTACTCTCTTAAACTAACCATCAATTTGCAGATGAAATGCAATACTAAAGTTCAACTGCATACCCAGAGCTTCTTGCAATTTCTTCAAAAATTGCAACGTAAACCTCGGATCTCTATCTGAAATAGTCAAAACTGGCACACTGTGCAATCTAACGATCTTAGAAATGTACAATTCAACCAATTTATCAAGTGAATAGTTAGTACATACAGGAATAAAATGTGTTGATTTCGTCAGTCGATCAACGACAAAATAAATAGCATCTTTCTTTTTTGGAGATAGGGGCAAACCTGATACGAAATCTGTCATAATTCTATCCTATTTCCACTCAGGTATCATCACTAGTTGTAGTAATCCCGAAGGCACCTAATGTTCAGCTTTAACTCACTGATAAACCAAACATTTCGACACAAACTCTGAAATGTCTTGTTTCATACCCGACCACCAATAAAATTATTTCAAATCATTGTACATTTAAGTACTCCCCGGGTGAACATATAAACAGCCACTATGTGCCTCATATAGAATTTTCTAAATAAGCTCAGAATTCTTCGGTGCACAAATTTTACCTCGAAACAATAAACAATCATCGAATCCGATCTGATAATCTGAATCACTAATCGATTCGTATTGTACTCTTTTAGCTTGCAACTTGTTGTCACAAATTTGAGCTTTGCAAATTTGTTGAAGTGTAACACCCTAAATTTTCGGGTCTTTCTTGGGTTGCTGTTAGGTTGATAAAATTTTTGAATTCTAGTATTTGGGTGCGTAATTCATGTTAGGGGTGTGGTAATGGGCCTATGGAAGGCCCAAGAGTTGGTCAAACCCGGGTAAAATATTAGATTTTAGACTTAGGAGATAGGGGGCTTTGGATAGAAGGTGTCGTAAGAAATTGTGTGTAATATGTGACACAAGAAAGCCTGGTGGTGGAGTGGCAATGTGACGCCACTAAGGAGTAATAAAAGTGGTACCTAAGAGGGTTTGGAGGTCTAGGGTAATTAAGGTATTTTTTATTTTTATGAGCAGGAAGGTAAGTGGTGGACTTCAAATAAATTCTATCAGGTAGAGTTTGAATGAGTCAAAGGAGTAAGTTGAGGAGGGATAAGGGGAGAAAAATGAGGAGCTAATAAAGGATGATAAAGTTGGCCGAATGGTGGACTCTTGAGGAGCAAGAGTTGGTCGGCCAAGGGGTTGTAATTGGGCAATCGGCTAGGGAGTTGAGGTATGTGTAGTTTCGGCAATAGGGGTTAGTTGTGCCGAATTCTCTTTGATTTTTTCCTTCAGGATTTCGTTTTGTTTTTCTTTTGGTGAGCCGAAATAGGGTAGGGTGCCTTAGGTTTCATTCTCTTTACTCGTTCTTTTTTTAGAAGCCGAATATAGGTTTCCCAAGCACCCCCTGTGCTGTTTTCCTTTGTCAAACCGATTTGCCTACATTTCTTCTTCTTCTCTAATCTCTTCTCTTCTTTTCTTTCCTTCCATCTTCTTCTATTGCCATCCATATCTCTTCCTCTTCTTTTTCTTCTCTTTTAGATAGTCATAAAAGCCGAAAGCAAGCTCATCGTTGCCGATTCTTCTCTTGACCAAAACCTTTTGAACCGATTCCTCTTGTTGGCCGAAACCTTGATTACACCTTGCTGATTTCTTTTTAGCCAAACCTACCTTGCTCATACCTTTCCTATTTCTCCTTTTCTTTGTCAAACTCTTGGAAACCTAGTGAGTCGAATACCTTTTTGTGGCCAAACACTTCATTCTTTCCTTCAAAACCGAAACCTTCATACCTAGTGGTATTCAAGGCCGAATCTGAGATCAAACTTGTCTTGCTTTGGGTTTGTGGATGGAGTTGTTGTAGATTGTACCGCTATCTAGGACTCTTCGTGGGCAGAATATCACGTGGGTAAGTACTCAAGAAACTTTCGTTAGTACTTATGTTAAGGGTTTTAGCCGAACCCCTTAAGGGTGGCTATCGTTTTGGACTAAGGGCCTATTGGCCTCTTTCTCTTGTTTTGTGTGTTAGTGTGATCAAGGGGTTGTGCAACTGAGGATCTTAAAGGCTAGCACAGTTGGGCATCGAGACTAGTCTATATTTGGCAAAAAGGTAAGGACTTTTGATGCTTAGGGCCTAGGTAGGTGTTGGCCGAATATGGTAAGGGTTCTTCTCACAAGATTAATATCGACTCGTAACCTGATATGGTGGTAACCATTTGTAGGCTTTTCGTGCAAGGAGTTTGGTCAACGCTTCGACAGTTAACAGGTGTGTATCATACCCTTACTAAAGGCTAGAACGGTTAAGGCCGTAATGACCGAAGAGTGACCGAAAGTGACCAAAAGGTCGGCACTGTGAGGATCTGTGAGTAACCGATTACTCTTCGATGGTTGGATTTGAGTTTGTTGATGATGGAATTGCAAAGTGTGCAATTCCATGCATTTTGGTAAGTTGGGCCTCGATGGGCCGAATAGGGTCCCAATGGGCTTCCGAGCCCATTTGGGTAAAAATAATCATTAAGGATGTTTTGGAAAACTATAGTAATCAAAACTATTGAAATCTATAATCTAACCGTAAAACTTGGATTAATGGGCTTAAATCACTGTTAGACATCGTAAGGCCCATTAGGGGTTTTTTGGGCCTAGAAGGGCAAAACTGGTAACTGAGTTAAAATGGACTTCTGTAACGAAAAATGGATTAATAAGTAACTTTGATATGCATAAAAACTCTGAAAATTATTGAAATGACTAAAATACCCCTAAGTAGGGAAAATTTCCATTATTACCCTAGGTACAAAATGACCAATATACCCTTAGGGTTAACTTTATCTGAGATGCATGATATTCTGATTCTGCTTAATGCATGCCATGACATTTATATCTGTTGCATGGGTTATGGGTTATATTGATGGAGGAAGCGTTCTGGCAGCCTCGCTGCAATCTGGTGGCCTCGCCACATATACCTGTTCTGGTGACTTCGTCACAATATCTGGCAGCCTCGCTGCAATTTGGTGGCTTCGCCACATATGTATATATCTGCTCTGGTGGCCTAACCACAATATCTGTATCTGGTGACTTCGTCACAATATCTAGCAGCCTCGCTGCAATTTCTGTGGTGTGTAGCGATTGGGTGGGTCGAGTAGTCTCTCCACATGGTGTAAGGCTGGTACGAGGGTGTTACGGATGAGTCTGGGTTAGGATTTCTGCATCCATGATATATATTTATTCTGTATCTGCTATGGGTCTACGGGTTTCATTCTGATTTCTGTACTGGGCCAAGGCCCAAATAAGTCTGACTCTGAGGCTTGATCTATTTTGGGCTATGGTTGGGATATGTTACACACTGAGTTTACCAAACTCACCCTTTATTTTCATTTCTTCAGGAAATCCCCAACCATAGTGGGCTTGGAGCTGTGAGGGATTCGGAGTGGCCACATCATCTGCAAAGTTGGTTTTTCTGGGCTAGTTTATTTTTAGTATTTTTATATTTTGATTTAATTTTGGATTTTAAGTTGTTATAAGGCCGCTATTTAAATTTCTTCTTCCACTATGGTTTTTATTTACTGATTATATTTGCTCTATGTCGAAACTGCTAGTGTTAGGCTACGCGAGTTTTCAAAATTAAGGAACATTTTCAAAACTCAACGAGCATAACAAATGGATAGCCTAAAGATTGATAAATCGGCTTTTCATTCAGCCTCTATTTTTACAAAGACCACTCTAATCACTTAAACCAACGAATGCATGATAAGATGTAAGTCCATGTGACACGTCAGATCTAGCCATAACGTCTGGGCTGAGTTTGGGGTGTTACATGAAGAAATACTGATTTAGCTTTTAACTCAGCTAAAATCGAACTATCAGCAGATAAGGTTAGCTATCTATTCATCGCTCGCAAAAAAAATAATGATTTTCTACTCAAAGCATCCGAGACTACGTTCGCTTTCCCCAGATGATAAACAATCACTAACTCGTAGTCTTTCTATAGCTTGAGCCATCTTCGTTGTCACAAATTCAAATCTTTCTAAGAAATTATATACTTCAAGCATTTGTGATCGGTAAAGATACGACATTTTTCACTGTATAAATTATGTCGCCAAATTTTAAATGCAAAAACAATGGTGGCCAACTCTAAATCGTACATCAGATAATTCTTTTCATGTGGATTCAACTCTCTAGAGGCATAAGCTATCACTTTACCCTCTTGCATCAAAACACAACCCAAACCGTTCAATGGCGCGTCATTGAAAACCACGAATTCTTTACCCGACATAGGTTGAACCAAAACTGGTGCCTTGGTTAACAATGCTTTCAACTGTTCAGAACTCTGTTGACACTTCTCGAACCACTTAAATTTCACATCTTTTTGTAGCAATCTAGTCATTGATGTAGCAATCATTGAAAATCCTTTTACAAAACGCCGATAATTACTAGCTAACCCCAGAAAGCTTCTAACTTCAGAAACATTTCTTGGTGGTTTCCAGTCAACAACTACAGAAATCTTGCTTGAATCAACTCGTATGCCTTTAGCTGAAACAATATATCCCAAAAACCTGATTTTTCAAAGCCAAAACTCGCATTTGCTGAATTTAGTGAACAGTTTCTTATCTCATAAGGTTTGTAACACAATCCTCAAATGCTCGGCAAGCTAAGACTCATCTCGTGAATAGATCTGAATATCGTCAATAAATACAACCACAAATCTATCTAAATATGGTCTAAAGATTCGATTCATCAAATCCATAAAAATTGAAAGAGCATTAGTTAATCCGAAAGGCATAACAAGAAATTCATAATTCCCGTACCTTATTATGAATGCATTTTTTGGCACATCCAAATCCTTAGCTCGCAACTGATAGTAGCCAGATCTCAAATCAATCTTCGAGAACACTGCTACCCCTTTCAACTGATCAAACAAATCATCAATTCTCGGCAAAGGATACTTGTTCTTTATCGTAACCTTGTTGAGCTGATGATAATCAATACAAAGTCTCATTGATCCATCTTTCTTCTTTACGAATAACACTGGGGCACCCCAGGGTGAAAAAATAGGTTGTGCAAAACTTCTATCGGTTAACTCTTGCAACTGAGCTTTGAACTCTTTTAACTCTGTCGGAGCCATTTTATATGGCGCTACAGATATCGGTGATGTTCCCGATATTAATTCAATAGCAAACTTGACCTCCCTGATTAGTGGTAGCCCCGGTAACTCTTTTGGAAACACATCTGAATACTCACAGACTATTGGCATAGATTCAATTTTTGATCTAGACACCTTTGTATCTAATATATAAGCAAGATAAGCTTCGCAACCTTTTCTCACACATTTCTGAGCTGACATAGACAAAATCACAACAGGCAATTCACTCGAATAATCTGATTCAATTCAAATGATTTCACTATTCTGACATTTCAATTCAATAGTCTTTTGTCTACAATTCACAAAAACATCATGCAACGTCAACCAATCCATACCCAAAATTACATCAAATTCATAAAATGGTAATAGCATCAAATCAGCAAGAAAACAGTAACCCCGAATCATTAAAAGATAGTTCTTGCAAACTTTATCAACTAGAACATATTTTCTTAAGGGGTTTGACACTTTAATTACAAACTCAGTAGACTCAACAGGCCAATTCTTACTAGACACCAAATTCATACAAATATATGAATGAGTTAATCCAAGATCAATCAAAGTAATTACACTAGTATCATAAAGAGAAAATATATCAATGATAACATCTGGTGATGACACATCTTCGCGAGCGCTAATAGCGTAAGCTCTGGCAAGTGCTTTAGCCTTTGATCTCACAGCTGAATCTTTTGTCCCACCTTTACTACTAGTTACATTCCCCGTATTTCTAGGTGGCCTCCCTCTAGTAGCTGTGTTGCTCGGTATTGCATTTTTGAATTTATCTTTCTCAGCTAACTCCAGGCAATCTCGAAAGAAATGATCTTGCAAGCCATATTTAAAAAAACCTCTATTATTCATCCAACACTCTCCAAAATGTCGTCAACCACACTGTTGACACTCAGGTTTATTATTTTTCACGCTGCCAACACTCGATACTAATATAGCTTGAGTTTTAGGACTTGAGTATTGCTTTCCATGATCTCTGTTTGGATACCCGATTGAAGTATTTGAACGAGATTATGAATCTCTTAATTTCTTTGACAAAGATTGATATGTTTTATTCATCGATCTTTTTCTCGAATCTCTAGCTTCGAAATCCGCCTTTCTTTTTTCTTTACCAAGTTCTTCGGCTTTACAGGCTCTGTCAACTAGCACTACGAATTCTTTTAACTCTAGAATCCCAACTAGCAATTTGATATCTTCATTTAACCCATCTTCGAATCTTTTTCACATAATGGCCTCAGTTGAAATACATTCTCATGCATACTTACTAAGTCTAACAAACTCTCGACTATATTCAGTCACAGACATACAACCCTATTTCAGCTCTAAAAACTCTTTGCGTTTCTGATCGATAAACCATTGACTGATGTATTTCTTTTTAACTCAGCTTGAAAGAATTCCCAGGTGACCCTTTCTCTCGGCACCACTAAAACTAAAGAATTCCACCACTGATACGCAGTGTCCTTTATAAGTGATATGACACATTTCAAAGACTCGACCGGTGTGTAACAGCCCAAAATTGACCCTAGTCGGGAAGTGGTTTCGGGACCACAAAACCGAGTCATAAAAATAATTAATTTCCATATTCTATGCTTATTATGTGTGTACATGAGTATGTGGAAGTTTCATTCTCCAATTTCGCCAATTGCATGAGAAATTATTAAATAGGGATCGATATGAGACATGGTGAAAATATGATAGGCTAATTTAAAATGGTCTATTAATGCATGTTATGAAAATGATGGGTTTGCATGTCAAATTACCCAAAATTTGAGCTAGTGGTTGGCCATGCTATGGGTGGAAACATGTTGGGAACATGTTGGCTTAGTGAGGTATGTTAGAAAAAAATAAAATAAGGAGTATGGGTAATAAAGAAATGAAAACAAAAAAAATGAGTGGTTGTTTCCCCCCCATTGCCGTGAGCTAAAGAAAGGAAAAGAAAAATTTTGTTCATCCTTTTTCATCCTCTTTTGACCGAAAATTCTAAGGGAGGAGGAAGGAGTTCTTGCTTCATGTTTGGTTTGGAAGAGAATTAGGAGGAAGTTTGGCCATGCATGTAACTAGATTGAGGTATGTTTGATATTATTCTTTGAGATTCATGTATATTTTAAGTTGTAAGTTTGAAATCTACCTAGCCATGGTTCAAACTTTGTTAAATGATGGAGATGATATTCGGCCATGAATGTTACATTCTTGGTTGGTATTTTGATGTCTTTGGTGATGAGGTATGGAGATGGTTGACTTTGAGTGTTTGAACTAACTAAGGATCAAATAGATGCATGGGTACAAAGTAGGAAGAATCGGCTACTATGGTTGATACTAATGCCGAATGTGAAAATGTTATATTAAGTAATGTATGTGAATTGTGTTAATAATATGAAAAAAAAATATTTAGATGTATTATAAGTGATTAAGTATTAAATCAAAAGTTGCTAAAATTGCCATTTCTTTAGCCGAATATGTGTTTGATCAATGAAGAATTTGTTGGAAAATATAGGTGAACTTGGTAAGAGTACTCGGCTTAGTGTATAAATGATATAAAGATTTTAGAAATTATTTTTGGTTAGGTGTATGTATGATTAGGTATATTCGGCCATATGAGTAAATATATAGATGATGTTAAATTTGATTATGTATAATGGGCCATATAGGGTACACATTTTGATATTAACTTTGATTCTCTATAATAGATCAAGTGGGTGATTAGTAAGGGTGATTGCCGAATATACTAACATACATATGCATGTGTAATTGGATTGTAAATATTTAGCAAGGCGGTTAAACTAGTTGATTTATTGATTAAGCTCAAGGAGTTAAAGGAGGAGAATCGAGCAAAGGCAAAGAAAAGATCATCGAGTAGCCGAGTTGGAACCATCTTACCCAACACAAGTAAGTCATTAAGCATATCTTTGGTATTGATTTAAAGGATCGTAATACCTATACCATTGTGTTTAATGAGATGAAATGTATACAAATGTATATGTAAGTAGAGATGAAATTTGTCGAATGTAAAAAGGAAGTGAAGCCTATAGAGTGGCTGGTTTTCGGCACTAAGTGTGCGGGCAATAAGTGTTCACGGTCATGAGATTGGCACTAAGTGTGCGGGTTTAAATTGTACAGCACTAAGTGTGCGAGTTTAAAGTACATGGCACTAAGTGTGCGCGGTTGATCATTAAGCACTATGTGTGCGAACCCAATATATATTTTCTATAAATTATTTACATTAAGGGTGCGACTTTACCGAGTCGATTTTGGACAGCGGAAAAAGGTAAGTGTGCGAACTTGAAATGCATGGCACTAAGTGTGTGAGTTTAAAGTGCATGGCACTAAGTGTGCGCGGTTGATTATTAAGCACTATGTGTGCGAACCCAATATATATTTTCTATAAATTATTTACATGAAGGGTGCGACTTTACCGAGTCAATTTTGGACAGCGGAAAAGGTAAGTACCTTGAGTTCATGGCTAATAGGCGCTATGTTTATATTTGGAGTTGAGCTTGGTAAGTTTTGAACCTATGTGACTATTATAGTTGAAGTCACGTACATAAGGTTCATTGTGGAATAGGTGAAAGTTTGTTTAATTGTATGATTATAACGAAAATAAAATGATGTATGAAAGGCCAATGTAGGACTTGGTATGAGATTGAACCATAGGGTTTAAGGAACTATGGTATAGTTTGGTATGAATGGAGTACTTAACCTCATTTCATTGTTTCCTGTTGTGATAATTTTATTAATGGATGGTTGTGGAATGCTTATGGCTTACTGAGTTATATACTCATTCGGTGTTTGCTTGTCACCTATTCTAGGTTTCTTGGACTCGTCTCTTTTTGCGTGATCGTGCCGTCGTCGAAGTCATCACACCGGCTAGCAACCTTTGGTATTTTCTTCTTAGTTGGTCTAAGAGAACATTTCGGCATGTATAGGCTAATATGTTTTGTTGAAATTTGGTATGTAAACTTTTAGCCATGCGAAAATGGCATAATGTTCGGTTGAATTTGGTTCTAATGTTGGGACGTAAGTCTTGGTAATACGATTTTTATGCCATATGTCATGGCTGATTAATTTTGGTGTTAAGACTCATGATATGGCAATAGCATAGTAGGGAGATGTTTGACAATGATTAGCCTTTGGTATGGCTAGTCATGATTATAATTTTGTGATATGTATGATGAATTACTAGTTAGATCAATGAGAAATCACGAAATGGACCTAGTTGCTTCAGTAACAGATGCTGGCAGCAGCAGTGACGTGGGATTGAAAAATTACAAAAATTAGTAGGAATGGAATTAAATAGTGAATAAATTATGTAATTGAAGCTCGATGAGTCTATTTTCATATAGAAGTAACAAAGCAATCATATGGACAGTATGTTAAGAGATATTCAGGTTCTCGTGAGACAGGGCCAGAACGGTTTCTGGGTTCCCTGTTCCGAATTTGGAAATTCATTATAAATTAACCAGAGATAATTAGGAGCCATGCCATATATGTATAGATTCCTCTCTGAGTCTAGTTTCTATAGAAACAAACGACATCAGTATTGAAGCTCTGTACAGGGAGATATCCAGGTCGTAATGCGCAAAGGTCAGTGTAGTCGACCCCAGTAACATGGGAGACTTTGACTAATAAACTGTACTAATTGGCCTGACCAAAAATTCTAGAAAAAAATATGTAGATGGGAATATGAGTCTAGTTTCAGGGAAAATTCACGGAACTGGATTTCGAGTTCCAGAGCTCAAGATATGATTTTTAAAGCGACTAGTACGCAGATTGGCAGCTTGTCTGGAAAAATTTTAATAAGTGGTTTGAAGTCTGTTAACACCTCGTGTTCGACTCCGGCGACGGTCTCGGGTTCGGGGTGTTACATTTGATTGGTATCAGAGCTATGGTTTAGTCGGTTCTAGGACTACCATAGCACGTATGAGTCTAGCTATACATGCCGAATGTTAATGTTTAAATGTGTGATGACTTCTGACGGTTAAAATTTATGTTTTGATTAGTAAATAGATCCCGGTGTAGAGAGAACCTTGGCGGATGACATTGAAAGTGTAGCGGCTGCTCCTGCACAAGGGACACCGCCTGTTGAACCTCAGTCATCTGCGAATAATCAAGGTGAGGGGGCTAAACAAGCCTTCTTTACCATGATGAATGAGTGGGTCGCGCGGTATGCCCGAACCAATCCGGCTGTCCAACAATTCCCGAATTTGAATAATCCACCCCAGGAGCCCGTAATGCCATCAGTTACTGATCCTGTGAGGCTGAGTAAGCCACCTGTAGACTTGATTAGGAAGCGCGGGGCTGAGGAGTTCAGGGCCATAGTTACTGATGATGCTGAAAGGGCCGAGTTCTGGCTTGATAACACCATTCGGGTGTTCGATGAACTGTCATGCACACCCGATGAATGTCTAAAGTGTACTATATCTTTGTTGCGAGACTCAGCCTACTATTGGTGGAGGACCTTGATTTCCATAGTCCCAAACGAACGAGTTACTTGGGATTTCTTCCAAGCGAAATTTCGGAATAAATATATTAGTCGACGGTTCATCGATCAAAAGTGTAAGGAATTCTTGGAACTTAAGCAAGGCCGTATGACAGTATCTGAATACGAACATGAAATCGTAAGACTCAGTAGGTATGCCCGGGAGTGTGTAGCTGATGAGATTGCCATGTGCAAAAGATTCGAAGAAGGATTGAACGAAGATTTAAAGCTACTAGTGGATATTTTGGAGATAAAAGAATTCGTGACACTAGTCGAACGAGCCTGCAAGGCGGAAGAATTTGGAAAGGGGAAGAAGAAGGCTGAATTTGAAGCTAGAGACTATCGTAAAAGATCGATGGGTAAAGCTCCGTTCTCAGCTGTAAAGAAGTTCAGGGAGGACACTAATAAGTCGAGGATGACTGCGGGAATTTCCATCAGAGCACGACCATCGACGGACCCCCGAGCTACTTCGGTAGCTAGTGTGGGCAATAATCGTCTAGAGAAATCCGAATGTCCCCAATGTGGAAGACGACACATAGGTGAATGTTGGGGTAAGTCTATTAACAGAGCCTGTTACGGATGCAGTTCGAAGGACCACTTCATTAGAGATTGCACGGAGCTTGATGAGAAGAATAAGATTCAAGGTGCAAGACCTAGTGGAGTGACAACTAGAGGTAGACCACCGAGAATTTTAGGAGGTAGGGGTGGTAGTCAGAGAGGGGCCTCTGATACGGCTGTTCGAGCCGAGAACCGTACTCCTGCTAGAGCATATGCCATTCGCGCACGAGAGGAGGCATCCTCCCCTGACGTCATCACTGGTACCTTCACTCTCTTTGATACTAATGTGATTGCATTGATTGACCCTGGCTCTACTCATTCATATGTATGTGAAACCTTAGCATCCAGTAAGACTCTACCTGTTGAGTCTACTGAGTTCGTAATTCGGGTGTCAAATCCCTTGGGTCGTTACGTGCTTGTCGACAAAGTGTGTAAGAGATGTCCCCTAGTAATTCGAGGTTCTTGTTTTTCGGCGGACTTGATGCTTTTGCCGTTTGATGAATTTGATGTTATTCTTGGTTTGGATTGGCTGACCGCGCATGATGCGGTTGTGAATTGCAAAAGCAAGACTATTGATTTGAGGTGCGCAAATAACAAGGTAATCCGAGTTGAGTCTACGGATTTGGAGGGGTTGCCAGCTTTAATATCAGCAATGTTGGCCCAGAAATATGTAAGAAAAGGGTGCGAAGCATACCTTGCGTATGTACTTGATGATAAAGAATTAGAAAAGAAACCCGAATCTGTGCGGGTGGTTTGTGAATACCCGGATGTTTTTCCTGAAGAATTACCGGGTTTACCACCTGTTCGGGAGGTAGAGTTTGGTATTGAGCTTGTACCTGGAACTACGCCGATTTCGATAGCTCCGTATCGTATGGCACCAACCGAGTTAAAAGAGTTAAAAGCTCAGTTGCAAGAATTGACGGATAGAGGTTTTGCTCGACCAAGTTTCTCACCTTGGGGTGCACCAGTATTGTTAGTGAAAAAGAAGGACGGAACCATGAGGTTGTGCATTGACTATCGTCAACTGAATAAAGTGACGATAAAGAACAAATATCCGTTGCCGCGCATCGATGATTTGTTCGACCAACTGAAGGGAGCCTCAGTGTTCTCAAAAATAGATTTGAGATCGGGCTATTATCAGTTGCGAATTCGAGATTCGGACATACCCAAAACTACTTTCAGAACGAGGTACGGTCACTACGAGTTCTTAGTGATGCCGTTTGGGCTCACTAATGCCCCTGCGGTATTTATGGATTTGATGAATCGGATCTTCAGACCATATTTGGATCGGTTCGTAGTTGTGTTCATTGATGACATCTTGGTCTATTCAAGAGATGAGATCGAACATGTTGAACACTTGAGATTAGTGTTGCAAGTTTTGCGGGATAAGAAGTTATATGCTAAGTTCAGTAAGTGTGAGTTCTGGTTAAGAGAGGTTAGCTTCTTGGGTCATGTGGTATCCGCATCGGGTATTCGAGTTGACCCGAACAAAATCTCAGCCATACTTAACTGGAAACCTCCGAGAAATATTACTGAGGTTCGGAGCTTTTTGGGACTCGCCGGTTATTACCGACGATTTGTAAAAGGTTTCTCGATGATAGCCACACCAATGACGAAGCTACTTCAAAAGGATGTTAAGTTCGAATGGACGGAGAAATGTCAGAAAAGCTTCGATCAACTGAAAACTCGTTTGACTGAAGCTCCAATTTTAGTGCAACCCGAATCAGGCAAAGAGTTTGTCATTTATAGTGACGCATCCCTACTCGGGTTGGGTTGCGTATTGATGCAAGAAGGTCGAGTTGTGGCCTATGCGTCAAGACAATTGAAGCCACATGAGAGAAATTATCCAACCCATGATCTCGAGCTAGCCGCCATCGTATTTGCTTTGAAAATATGGCGACATTATTTGTTTGGCGAAAAGTGCCATGTATTTTCGGATCACAAAAGTCTCAAATATTTGATGACTCAAAGAGACTTAAATCTGCGACAAAGACGTTGGCTTGAGTTGTTGAAAGATTACGAGCTTGTCATTGATTACCACCCGGGAAAGGCTAATGTGGTTGTGGACGCCTTAAGCCGGAAATCACTGTTTGCTTTACGAGCGATGAATGTGCACTTGTCTGTTCTACCCGACAATGTGTTAGTAGCTGAATTAAAGGCCAAACCATCATTGATTCATCAAATTCGTGAAGCTCAGAAAGTCGACGATGAATTGGTTGCAAAACAGGCTGAATGTATTCCGAATATGGAATCTGAATTTCAAATTGATGATGACGATTGTTTGAGGTTCAGAAGTCGGTTGTGTGTTCCAAGAAATTCAGAACTCATTTCGATGATTCTGAACGAAGCTCATTGTAGCCGAATGTCAATTCACCCGGGGAGTACGAAAATGTACAACGATTTGAAACGTCAGTTTCGGTGGCATGGTATGAAACGAGACATCTCCGACTTTGTTTCGAGATGTTTAATATGTCAACAAGTGAAAGCAGAACATCAAGTACCTTCAGGATTACTTCAGCCGATCATGATACCCGAGTGGAAATGGGATCGAGTCACAATGGACTTTGTGTCCGGACTGCCATTGTCAGCAAGTAAGAAGGATGCGATTTGGGTTGTTGTTGATAGACTGACTAAGTCGGCTCACTTTATCCCTGTGTGTACGGATTTTTCATTGGATAAACTAGCCAAATTGTATGTTTCTCAGATTGTGAGATTACATGGAGTACCTATTTCTATCGTGTCGGATAGAGATCCGAGATTCACCTCACGATTTTGGAAGAAATTGCAAGAAGCTTTGGGTACCAAGCTGCATTTTAGCACCGCTTTTCGTCCCCAAACCGATGGTCAATCCGAGCGGATAATTCAGGTACTCGAGGATATGCTGAGATGCTGCATCCTTGAGTTTAGTGGTTCATGGGAACGGTATTTACCTTTGATTGAATTCGCTTACAACAATAGTTTTCAATCAAGTATTAAGATGGCACCTTACGAGGCTTTGTACGGTCGTAAATGCCGTACACCATTGTTTTGGACCGAGCTCGGTGAAAGTAAAATTTTCGGAGTTGATTTGATTAAAGATGCCGAACAGAAAGTAAAGGTAATCCGTGAAAGTCTGAAGGCAGCCACAGATCGTCAGAAATCGTATGCGGACTTGAAACGAAAGGACATTGAATATCAGGTTGGAGATAAAGTATTTCTCAAAGTTTCACCCTGGAAGAAGGTGCTTAGATTTGGTCGTAAGGGCAAATTGAGTCCGAAGTTCATCGGTCCGTACGAAGTATCCGAACGAGTTGGACCAGTTGCATACCGATTAATTTTGCCCCCTGAGCTCGAAAAGATTCACAACGTCTTTCATGTTTCGATGCTTCGACGCTATAGATCTGATCCATCGCACATAATTAGCCCATCAGAGGTTGAAATTCAAGCCGATATGAGTTATGAAGAAGAACCGATGCGTATCCTAGCTCGTGAAGTGAAGGAGTTGCGAAACAAAAGGGTTCCGTTAGTGAAGGTGTTATGGCTCAAACACGGGATCGAGGAAGCTACTTGGGAAACCGAGAGCTCGATGAAGGAACGATACCCAAACCTATTTATCGGTAAGATTTTCGGGGACGAAAATTTCTTAAGTGGGGGAGAGTTGTAACAGCCCAAAATTGACCCTAGTCGGGAAGTGGTTTCGGGACCACAAAACCGAGTCATAAAAATAATTAATTTCCATATTCTATGCTTATTATGTGTGTACATGAGTATGTGGAAGTTTCATTCTCCAATTTCGCCAATTGCATGAGAAATTATTAAATAGGGATCGATATGAGACATGGTGAAAATATGATAGGCTAATTTAAAATGGTCTATTAATGCATGTTATGAAAATGATGGGTTTGCATGTCAAATTACCCAAAATTTGAGCTAGTGGTTGGCCATGCTATGGGTGGAAACATGTTGGGAACATGTTGGCTTAGTGAGGTATGTTAGAAAAAAATAAAATAAGGAGTATGGGTAATAAAGAAATGAAAACAAAAAAAATGAGTGGTTGTTTCCCCCCCCATTGCCGTGAGCTAAAGAAAGGAAAAGAAAAATTTTGTTCATCCTTTTTCATCCTCTTTTGACCGAAAATTCTAAGGGAGGAGGAAGGAGTTCTTGCTTCATGTTTGGTTTGGAAGAGAATTAGGAGGAAGTTTGGCCATGCATGTAACTAGATTGAGGTATGTTTGATATTATTCTTTGAGATTCATGTATATTTTAAGTTGTAAGTTTGAAATCTACCTAGCCATGGTTCAAACTTTGTTAAATGATGGAGATGATATTCGGCCATGAATGTTACATTCTTGGTTGGTATTTTGATGTCTTTGGTGATGAGGTATGGAGATGGTTGACTTTGAGTGTTTGAACTAACTAAGGATCAAATAGATGCATGGGTACAAAGTAGGAAGAATCGGCTACTATGGTTGATACTAATGCCGAATGTGAAAATGTTATATTAAGTAATGTATGTGAATTGTGTTAATAATATGAAAAAAAAAATATTTAGATGTATTATAAGTGATTAAGTATTAAATCAAAAGTTGCTAAAATTGCCATTTCTTTAGCCGAATATGTGTTTGATCAATGAAGAATTTGTTGGAAAATATAGGTGAACTTGGTAAGAGTACTCGGCTTAGTGTATAAATGATATAAAGATTTTAGAAATTATTTTTGGTTAGGTGTATGTATGATTAGGTATATTCGGCCATATGAGTAAATATATAGATGATGTTAAATTTGATTATGTATAATGGGCCATATAGGGTACACATTGTGATATTAACTTTGATTCTCTATAATTGATCAAGTGGGTGATTAGTAAGGGTGATTGCCGAATATACTAACATACATATGCATGTGTAATTGGATTGTAAATATTTAGCAAGACGGTTAAACTAGTTGATTTATTGATTAAGCTCAAGGAGTTAAAGGAGGAGAATCGAGCAAAGGCAAAGAAAAGATCATCGAGTAGCCGAGTTGGAACCATCTTACCCAACACAAGTAAGTCATTAAGCATATCTTTGGTATTGATTTAAAGGATCGTAATACCTATACCATTGTGTTTAATGAGATGAAATGTATACAAATGTATATGTATGTAGAGATGAAATTTGTCGAATGTAAAAAGGAAGTGAAGCCTATAGAGTGGCTGGTTTTCGGCACTAAGTGTGCGGGCAATAAGTGTTCACAGTCATGAGATTGGCACTAAGTGTGCGGGTTTAAATTGTACAGCACTAAGTGTGCGAGTTTAAAGTACATGGCACTAAGTGTGCGCGGTTGATTATTAAGCACTATGTGTGCGAACCCAATATATATTTTCTATAAATTATTTACATTAAGGGTGCGACTTTACCGAGTCGATTTTGGACAGCGGAAAAAGGTAAGTGTGCGAACTTGAAATGCATGGCACTAAGTGTGTGAGTTTAAAGTGCATGGCACTAAGTGTGCGCGGTTGATTATTAAGCACTATGTGTGCGAACCCAATATATATTTTCTATAAATTATTTACATGAAGGGTGCGACTTTACCGAGTCAATTTTGGACAGCGGAAAAGGTAAGTACCTTGAGTTCATGGCTAATAGGCGCTATGTTTATATTTGGAGTTGAGCTTGGTAAGTTTTGAACCTATGTGACTATTATAGTTGAAGTCACGTACATAAGGTTCATTGTGGAATAGGTGAAAGTTCGTTTAATTGTATGATTATAACGAAAATAAAATGATGTATGAAAGGCCAATGTAGGACTTGGTATGAGATTGAACCATAGGGTTTAAGGAACTATGGTATAGTTTGGTATGGATGGAGTACTTAACCTCATTTCATTGTTTCCTGTTGTGATAATTTTATTAATTGATGGTTGTGGAATGCTTATGGCTTACTGAGTTATATACTCATTCGGTGTTTGCTTGTCACCTATTCTAGGTTTCTTGGACTCGTCTCTTTTTGCGTGATCGTGCCGTCGTCGAAGTCATCACACCGGCTAGCAACCTTTGGTATTTTCTTCTTAGTTGGTCTAAGAGAACATTTCGGCATGTATAGGCTAATATGTTTTGTTGAAATTTGGTATGTAAACTTTTAGCCATGCGAAAATGGCATAATGTTCGGTTGAATTTGGTTCTAATGTTGGGACGTAAGTCTTGGTAATACGATTTTTATGCCATATGTCATGGCTGATTAATTTTGGTGTTAAGACTCATGATATGGCAATAGCGTAGTAGGGAGATGTTTGACAATGATTAGCCTTTGGTATGGCTAGTCATGATTATAATTTTGTGATATGTATGATGAATTACTAGTTAGATCAATGAGAAATCACGAAATGAACATAGTTGCTTCAGTAACAGATGCTGGCAGCAGCAGTGACGTGGGATTGAAAAATTACAAAATTAGTAGGAATGGAATTAAATAGTGAATAAATTATGTAATTGAAGCTCGATGAGTCTATTTTCATATATAAGTAACAAAACAATCATATGGACAGTATGTTAAGAGATATTCAGGTTCTCGTGAGACAGGGCCAGAACGGTTTCTGGGTTCCCTGTTCCGACTTTGGAAATTCATTATAAATTAACCAGAGATAATTAGGAGCCATGCCATATATGTATAGATTCCTCTCTGAGTCTAGTTTCTATAGAAACAAACGGCATCAGTATTGAAGCTCTGTACAGGGAGATATCCAGGTCGTAATGCGCAAAGGTTAGTGTAGTCGACCCCAGTAACATGGGAGACTTTGACTAATAAACTGTACTAATTGGCCTGACCAAAAATTCTATAAAAAAGTATGTAGATGGGCATATGAGTCTAGTTTCAGGGAAAATTCACGGAACTGGATTTCGAGTTCCAGAGCTCAAGATATGATTTTTAAAGCGACTAGTATGCAGATTGGCAGCTTGTCTGGAAAAATTTTAATAAGTGGTTTGAAGTCTGTTAACACCTCGTGTTCGACTCTGGCGACGGTCTCGGGTTCGGGGTGTTACATTTGATTGGTATCAGAGCTATGGTTTAGTCGGTTCTAGGACTACCGTAGCACGTATGAGTCTAGCTATACATGCCGAATGTTAATGTTTAAATGTGTGATGACTTCTGACGGTTAAAATTTATGTTTTGATTAGTAAATAGATCCCGGTGTAGAGAGAACCAGTTTGGGATTAAGTGGGGGTGGAGGTTGTTGAGCAGCCGGATTTGTTTGAACAAATTCTATAAACCACTCATTCATCATCTGGAAGAAGGCTTCTTTAGCCTCTCCTCCTTGGCTACCCGATACAAGTTTCGACTCTGATTGCGCTACTCCGTGAATGGACGCAGGTGCATTACTTTTAACATCATCAGCTACAACTCGATTGGGATCCGTTTACTATATGAAAACACAATTTAAACTAACAAGAGATATCACACTATCATAGGTTATAATAGCATGTATAACTAGAATCTCATACGCTACGTTAGTCTAAGAATCACTAAACCATAGCTCTGATACCAATAAATGTAACACCCCTCACCTGTATTCAACGTCGAAATAGGGTTATAGAGCATTACCAGACTTATAACATAAATAAACATCTATTCATACATTTTCAATATCATGTAATCAACATTCAAAATCATTCACATCGCCCCTAATACGAGCCTACGAGGCCCAAAACATGTATTTGGGAAGGTTTGGGACTACACTGACAACTCAAGAAATTTTTAGAAAACTTAGAAAATTTTCCAAAGTATAGGGGACACACGCCCGTGTGGCCTGGCTGTGTGAGATGCCTATGTCATAGGCCGTGTGGAAATTCGAAATAGAATCACATAGCTATGTCCCAACCTGTGTCTGACCCCGTGTAACTCTCTTACTTGGGTCACACAGGCAACACACACATCCGTGTGACTAGCCCGTGTGCCAGGCCGTATGCTAGGTCGTGCCAAACCTGTAGGTTATACTGACTTATACTACATGGCCAAGTCATGTGCTAGGTCGTGAGGAGTATACTGAATTGATTTTTAATTCAACACCAGATGACACACTGTAACACCCCTCACCTGTATTCGACGCCAGAACAGGTTTATGAGGCATTACCGAACATACATCACAATAATCATACAATTCTGAGTCATAAATTTCAACCAAATTTAAATCCATTTACATTCGGTAATAGAGTCTCTAATACAAACCTACGAGGCTCAATTCATGCTTTGGAAGTGGTTCGGGAATAAACCGAGAACCCTAGAAACTTTTACAAAACTTAGAAAATTTTTTCATGAACAGGGGTCAAACACCTGTCCCTAACCTGTGTAACTCTCTAATTTGTAAGGCATGAACAAATTGAAGACACACGGTCAAACCACATGCTTGTGTGCTAGGCCATGTGATTAATTAATTTTCATAAAATAAGTGCAGACTTCACACGGCCAGGATACATGCCCATTCCGGAGCCGTGTCCCTCACACAGCTGAGACACACGCCCGTGTCCCTGCCCATGTGCTCAATTCTGAGCATTCTGTTTCTCAAAATTAAGGTACAGGGGACACACGGCTAAAACACATACCTATGACACACACCCGTGTCTCTACCCATGTGGACAAAATAAAGGTTATTTACCAAGCCATTTGCCACCCTCATTTACACATGCATATACACAAATTCAATGGCATAAACTATGGTATACTTAGGCAACCAAAACATCTACAATCATGGCCAACACATGTCAATGCAATACCATCATCTATCATGCTCATGACATTCCATTATACCAAATCAAACACACCAATTTCACATTCAAAACACCACTAAGACTACTTTCAATTTGCATTAACTTATCAAGATAATCCATCAGTCCAATAAACCAAACTCATCTATTTCACAACAAGTCATTAAGCCACAATCAACATTTAGCAAATCAATATAAACCACATCACCCAAAGGGCCATTGGCACATACATGCATATATTTATGAACTTACAATCAATTTAACAAAATGAGCCCATTTACATAGCCAAATACCAAATCAAGCCTTTGACAATTACAAGCCAATATATTTGACTAAAATCATGATGACACACATAACAAAATGACAAAGTCCCTATACATGCTGTACACTCAAAATGTTTAAGATCATCGATACCCAAAATGACAGTTTGATAGTGTGATGCAATCTCTGACTATTCCCAATCCGAGCTAGCTTGATAACACTATAAAATATAAGAAAATAAAACGGAGTAAGATATATAGCTTAGTAAGCTTGTATGAAAGAAAAAGCAAGTCTTACCATACATTTAACATTCAAGTAATATAATATAAGATAATGTAATTTACCATAATCTCATGACCATAATTCATTCCATCACAAACTTACCTTAAAATCATCATTCACGAATTTAATAATCATAAGCTTTATGTACATACCTGTACCATCTGGAAATAATTTCATACTTATTCTCATCATTGACATACCCAATGAACCACTCAAAATAATAATATTGGATACTCGGGAAAACTTACACACAAGGTGTCACATATGTAGCCATTGCTACCTCTATCTGTAATAGCCCGTTTTAGGGTCAAATCAGAATAGTGGTTTCTAAACCACAAATACGAAGTAGAAATGTTGATTTTATTATTTCATTAAGGTCGACAGTATGGTTGAATGATTGTGTGAAATTTTCTTTAAGAAATTTTATCGATAAAGTGTCCAATTTGACTAATAGGACTAAATTGCAATAGGTGCAAAATATGTGTTCTAGAAGCTAGAGTGTCTAATTGCTATGAAATTTTAAATTGGAGGTCCTTAAGTGGTAATTAGACCATTATAATTTAAGTTGGACAAAAATGGACATGGTTAGGTGAAATTTCAAAGTTTGGCATTAAGGGCATTTTGGTCAGTTGGCTAATAAAGACAAAATAAAACAAATAAAAGATGTCGTTTTCTCAATTTCATCCTCGTTGTGCCAAAAATTTCATGCTCGATTGTAAGTCCGTCTTTGTCTTGTTTTTAATGATTTTTATGTTTTTAAAGTTGTCTCAACCTAATCTTGCTATTTCAAGGACTAATTTGAAAGAAAATCAATGTCTAAAATTTTACCCATGTTTAATATTTTGTATATTTTGATGTTTAATGGTAGGAAATGCATGTTTGGTGTTAGATAAACAACATTTACCAAGTGATTTTTGAAGAAAATGTCAAATAGGGACCTATTTGTAAAAAATATAAAATGTGTATAAAAATGTGAATAAATGAAAAATGTGGGCTATTATGAGTGCTATTAATATTCGGCTAGGCTTGGGTAATGAAGAAATTGAATGAAAATCATTTTACGAGCCTAGGGACTAAAATGTAAATTTTTGCCATAAGGTGTTTTGGGGATTTAATTGAATAATGTGATGATTGAATAAGTTAGACAGAGGAAAGAACAAGATTGTGGACTAAATCAAACTATTAGCCATTTTTTACCAAGGTAAGTTCGTATGTTAAAAATAAGCTTCAGAATTGTACTTATATGGTCTAATATTGCATGACTTATATGTTCAGTTTGTTTTTAGTAAGTATGTTCAATAAGGGAGTTGGTGCCATTTTCAACCTGAAAATAAAAACATTCATATATTAATATCTTTATGTTAAGAAAATCTTTGAAAATGTTTTGCAACATTATGATATTCATTAAGATGATGCATGCTTCTTACATTAAACATTGAAAACATTTGTAAGTCGTTGCAACGATAATTCTCACACACATTAAATCAATTCAACATGGGGTGATCATGATCAACTAATAAGAACATGGATTTTCATCCAATTAGTACGTGAACCTAATTAGTTAGGCATTCACATGTACTAATAATTTTGTAATGTTTGTCCATCATTCTAACTTAAGTAGAGCTTCGTTGAGTTGCTTAACTAGAAGATCTTAAGTGTATAACCATCAACTCAACAGATATTGCATCATGCACCACAATCTCACCAAGTAGCATGCTTTGACCAGTTTTCCTCTTTTTAAGATAGAATTTCTTGACCTATCACATGGTAATGCCTATCACAAGGGCCAGTCCAATAATCATTTGATCACAAGAGAATTCTTCTTACTTTCAGGAAATCTCCTTAGTGAAATCCACACAGTAATCCTACCATGGGGTAGAGCACTTGCCATGCCATCACAAGAGACCATTTGTAACACCCCTAACCCATATCCATCGCCAGAACAGGGTTACAAAGCATTACCAAAGTTTACCAAATAATTACAAATATTTCACATCATTTACTATTCATGTCTGATACTAATCATACTGTCCCTTGAATGACCCCTCGAGGTCCGATATAAACATTAGAACCAAATCGAGACTTAATCGGAATCTTAGAAAGTTTTTCATGAGATTTCAAAATTTTTCCTAGATACAGGGCTCACATGCCCATGTGGCCAAGGGACACACCCCTATGACACGCCCATACATCAGGCTATGTCCTACCCCATGTAACTCTTTGACTTGCATCACACGGCCAAGTCACACACTCGTGTGCTAGGCCATGTTACCCACATGGCTGAGACATACGCCCGTGTACTCAATTCTGAGCATTCTGTTTCTAAAATTTAAGATGTAAGAGACACATGGCCAGACCACATGCCCATGTGATAAGCCATGTGTCACACCCGTGTCTACCCGTGTTGACAAAACAAAGCCATTTCCTAGATTTATTTTCACCCCTTTTAGCCTTGCACCTACACCAACACTTATACATAATTTATCACATTCACCAACCACATTTTCATGCCAAAATTTAATTCTTATACATGTCAATTTATACTCATATTTATCTAGATACTATGTTCACATTTGTTCATATTGTATCAAATATGCTAATTTAATTCATTCATACATATCTCATTGTGATTTCTATTAATCAATCTTTTTCAAACATATACCATGATATAGTTTTCAATACATAAACACCAAAACATGTTCATAACTAGCCATTCCAATAGCTAGTCATTAACAAATATTTACATGCCATTATAACCACAATTATTTTACCTTATATATCAAATTGAGTCGATGGATAGTGTGAGTGACCTCCGTCGAGCTTCCAATCCAACGGGCTTCCGAATTACTATAGTATAGGAAAAAATAAAATAGAGTAAGCATATAATGCTTAGTAAGTCCGTATAACTTGGTAAGTAACTTACCTGCAATTCATATTAAAGATAAAAATATAAATCAAAATCAACCATTCGGCCCTAATCCCTAACACCTATTTTCATCACCCTTGTTAGTAACTTACTTCATATAAACATCAAGAAACACATATATGAGCTCAACAATATTCGGATTCTCATACACATGTTTTCCACATCATGTATTCATATAACATATATAAAAATTATTTCCATATCTTTCGGGTACATTCTATAATAATTCATCTCGAGTTTTAGTATATTTCATGTTAGAACTTTGCTCATTATTCAACTAAAATATTAATAATCACATAGATAATACACTCAAGATGTACAAATCTATTCTCATAGATGAATGTATTCAAACAAATTTCCATGTTCGTATATCATAATTTCATACTTCCATGTTTCATATAACATCATTTTCATGTACTTCAGGCAGATACATGAAAAAACTCATTTCTTTTCATGTCAAGATTTCACCTATTGAATTATTGAAAATATCGATGGATACTTAATTAGTACACACAAAGTGTACAAATTAGCAAATCCGTCAATTCATATTCAGGAGTACCCATTAGGGTACTTAATCAGGAAACACACTCTTGAGCTACATATCATATAATAGGATTACCAGTCCAAGCTAAATCCTTTCTGTAATATATGCTCAGAAGAGCTCAATTAGGATTACCAGTGCAGGCTAAATCCTAATTGTAACATATGCTCGAGAGGGAATATATCAGGATTACCCGTTTGGGCTAAATCCTATCTGTAATGAGGTCAATAGGATTACTCGTTCGAGCTAAATCCTATCAGCAATAAATGCAAAACCTTACTCATTTCGGGAAATCACATATCCATCGATTTTTCATTTATTCAAACGGGATTTGACATTTATCAAGCAATTGCCAAGTATGTGATCAATCTCATATATTTATACATTTATTCAATTCAAATGTTCACTTTTAACTTAAGCATAAAAATAAGATTTTTATCATTTATCACTTATCAGGTATTATCATTTATTTCAAACACTTTCATTTATCGGGCTTTAACGAATATGTGATCATTTCACATATTTATGGCATTTATACAATTTACATACACAACATTCAATTTAAGCATATAAACATATACAATTTAGTTATACGAACTTACCTCAATAAGTGTTCGTGTACATAAAGTCTACTAATCCAACATTTTCTCCTTTCCTCATTCTAACTCCATATTCAATTTATTTGGACCTATACAAGTAAATTTAACATCAATTTAATGTAATTCATACTCAATTTTGTCCAATTTACACTTTAAGAAAAATTACCATTTTGCCCCTAAACTTCTAATAAATGATGATTTAGTCCCTAGACTCGGAAAATAAAGTTCATGCAATTTAATCCTTTTTTCAAGCCTAAAAAAAAATTTTCACGTTGTATTTACAGCCCATATATTTCATAAAAATCAGATTTTTTCCATAGATTTCTCATTTTTACAATTTAGTCCCTAAATAAAGTTTTCATCAAAATTCACTTTGTAAAAGTTGTCTATCTATCAACAACCTTTCATTTTCTACTATAAATTTCATAATTTTAGCATACACATCCATGGTAAAAATTCTATACTTTGATATCTTTCAAATTAATCCCTAAAATAAATAGATTAAGTTACCCTAATCTCAAAAATATAAAAATTACTAAAAACGAGACTTAAATACTTACCTAATTTGACCAAGAAAGCTTGCTTTCTCTTTCCCAGGGTTTCCATGCAAAATATTTGGGGAAGATGATGATAAATGATGATATTTTCATCTTTTATTATTTATTACCTTTATTTTTTTATTCTTCCTATTTTGTCCTTTTCTTTAATATTATTTTCCATGGATGAATCATCATCCTTAATGACTAAGCATTTTTAATGGTCTAATTATCATATAAGGACCTCCAATTTAAAGTTCTATATCTATTTAATCCATTTATCTATTAGAACTCAACTTTTACACCTTGTGCAATTTGGTCCTTTATCGATTTAAGCATGTAATCGGTAAAATTTCTTTACGAAATTTTCACACAACATTATTATCATATTATTGACCATAAAATAATATTAAAATAAATTTTCTTTCAGGAATCGGATTTATGGTCCTGAAACCACTGTTTCGATTTCTCTAAAAGTGAGCTGTTACACCATTGATGGAGCCCATAGGTCTTGTTTAGGGACCTTCTCCTAGTCAATATTTTAACAAACATGCAAGGTTTTTATAATTTCTAGTTTCAATCATGTATGATCAATATATGCATGACAAGTACATGTGGCATTATTTCCTAAACTATATCGTATGCTTGTCTCATATATGCAAAACATGTTGTGGCAATTTTATAATATTCACATTCAATTATTCTCAAGAGTCAGTCAAACAATTTTGATTCTCCACAGTTTTTCTTTTAAGGGAAAGACCAAAGAAGTGAATATGAACCGTGCACTAGGTAGGTTCTCAAGAAAAGGAGGTAAGTCGTATTTGACCACTTAAAAAACTAAGTTTTTACGTACCAGATCCAATCCTAGACATGCACCTTCCTATTACCACAATTCTCACAATAATCGAATAACCTAAAGAAGTGAATGGAACGATACAACACATGTATTTCCTCATTACCACACTTCTTATCTTGAATAGATCAACTGTGGATCATCGCATACATATATATATATCACAATTATATAATAAATACTTATTAAATATATATAAAGAGATGGGTGTAATAAAATAAAATTGTTAGCCAAGGTTTCCATGATTCTATTTCTAAAAAGTAAATGAAAAACCAAAAAATAATTACATAGTGTTTCGCTACAAGGCATTCATTATGTCTTCGACTGCCATCACTCCGTCTTATCCTCGTCATAGATTTTTTTGGAAAAATTACATTTATGTACTATGTTTGTTTCTGACTCACAAGAATGATATAAATAAAAATAATCTTATGTGGAGATGATAGTCCACAGCCTATTTTCCAAGAACCGTAACCTTGGAAAAATAATAATTATATAAAAAAATATAATATTGCATTCATTCACATACTTTCCCCTAAACATGCAAATAATTACAAGAATAACACATCTTATCAAATATTAATCAAACAAGATGAAGATAGATTCGGTCTCGGTTTACACCATAAACATAGCACAACCTGGTACTCTGATACCAATTATTACAAGAAAATGATTTTCTTGCACAATAAAAAATTAAAATTTTAAAAATCGACTCGATTTTTTATATTTATAGCAATAAACCTTAATTAAATTTGTGCATGTGTTTTCAGCTTAGCGAACATTAGTTATTCTCAACTTTCAACCAAACAATCTTCTCCACTATTCTCGTACCACGAACTGCTTCGAGTGTGAGAGCAAACCAATTGAATAGAAACACATCACTAGAAAATGTTTTTACTCCTTTTGGGGTGAAAACGAAAATTCTTTATACTTAATAAAAATTGGTAGAATTATTATTCCGGTAAAATATATGTAATAGTTGAGAAATCTCTCTATTTTTAAGCAGAATAACAATTTCTAACTCTACTGGTGCCATCTATTTATAGGAAGAGAAAGCAGAACCCTTGTTGAGTTGTAGAGGTTTATTTCAAATAGGAAAAAAAATTCTACTTAGAATAGGACTAGGTTGTACGGCACACCTTAGTATTCTTACTAGGGTTGCCGCCCCCTTCATGTCCATGAGGGGTTTTGGGACCTCTCTCATATCAGGTCCAATTACGAGTATTTCCTAAGCCTTTTTTACCCAATACACTGTAATGTGATCCAACCCAATTCAATTTTTCTATTTTTCAAAATAAACTTAATCTTTATATATAAAATAATTTTTCTCGTCCTTACTTTACCACTAGTAAAATTTTGATGATTTTGTCCCAGGTAAAATTTCAAGAAAATATGTTCAATATTTCACAAGTCAACATGTTCAGTATGACTGAATGGTTTATTTTCATTTTGGGGCTTCAAAACTGTCCAAAAACATAGATTGCAAATGGATTATTTCCATTTCCATTGTCATTTCCATTTTTGGAAACCTACATTCATTTCCAAATGATTCCATTTCTCCCTTTCGGAGAAAACCATAATCATTCCTGAATGTTTCCTATTTCTCGTTTCCTATTCATTTCGTTTATTTCTATTCAAACACACAATTCATTTATTATTTCAACGAGCTAGCAGAGGGACCGATTGGACATATGTCGTTGAGGCTCAAATGATATATAATTAAGTTTCAAATTTCACCTATTAATTATAAACTTATTTCATCATGAAGTCATTCTACTATAGTATCGTGATTGAGCTCTCCCTAATAACATACCATTACAAACGCAACTATTCATTGCTCGTCCAATGTCCTTGTCATAAGTGTGTTACCTCCATAAGATATCCTTAATCCTTTTGGGATAATATTCGTTCTCCCAATATGATCCTATTTTATCTCATGGTAACCATTACATCTTCATTCATGAAAAGTCAATCACTATCAAATAATGATCAAGTCATCCATCACAAAGACAGACAACCAGTGGCCACGTTTACTTTTCATCAACCATGTAATGCCAATAAGAGGATATCATTTACCCATGTTTTGGGCTATGAATTCCACTATTGTTAATGACGCTACATACTATAGAAGTTGTAGACCCAACTCACCAACTTTCGGTTCCTTATCTATTTGAATTCAAGCTTTTACTTACATCAAAGTGTATAAGTCACACATTCATATTCAACCATCCACTTAGGATTTACATATGCCACACTATAAGCGTCACGAGTGAATAAATCCATAAACAAATTAAGGATCTATTCTGCTTAGGTCATGTTCGATGTACTGCCATCCCCATCAATCACATCTATGCCTCTATCTTTTAGGAGTCATTCACTCCGATTCCCAAGACAAGGAATCTCCCTAATTGGACTTTATAGACAATATATTAGTCTTTTAATCGATTTTTTCATTTCCGATTAGACTAAGGACATGTTTAGGTTCGTCTGCTAATAGAAGTTGTCTTTCTGTACTACGATCAAACCGCATAATACCGTTTAGTATTAGTTAAACATTTAGACAACAAATAAGAAATATTTCCTTCCATTTTTCTTTGCATGCAAAAACCATGTGATTACACAAAGTATATTAATGTAATCAATGAATTTATTTTATCAACCAATCTGTTTGAAAAAATTACAGGTTTACAAACAGATATACTACACTCAGGGCACCATATCCAACAAGCACAACTTGGCGCTCGAATACCAATTTTTCAAAAATTTTGATTTAAAAATGGTTTTCCTGCACAACTGAAAATAAAAATATTGAAAACCAACCCGATTTGTGATATTTTTGGTAATAAACCTTTTTCTGAAATTGCACTTATGTTTTGGGCAAGACAGATCATTGTCATTCCTGACTTTCAAAATGTGTCAAGTATGGGCTTGAACGATTCAAATCAAACACATAACCAAAAATAGTTTTCTTTACTTTTAAGTGTGAAAGAAAAATCTCTTCTTAATAAAAATCAACTAAATTGTTATTCCAGAAAATAGATTTAATACTTAAAGAATAAACTCTCACTACTTTCGAGCACAGTAAAAATATCTTAGAGTTGTGTAAATAGCCTTAACAGTTCCATATATTTATAGCGAGAATAAGTAAAACCCTTGTAGAATTGTAGAAGTTTATTTCAACTATAAAAATGAACTCCTAGTCTAACTAGAAATATAGGGGGGACAACTCTAGTTAATAATACTAGGGTTTGTCGTCCCTCCCATTAACATGAAGGGCTTTTAGGCGTCTTCCATATTGGGTTCAATTACAAATATTTCTTGGATTTTAATATAATACTTTATAATTCGATCCAACCCAATTTTTTTTCTATTTATCAAAATATACATATCAGTTTATTTCCAATTAAATAATCTTCTCAATCCAAATCTAATTTTGTTAAAATCATGACGACTTTATCATAAAAGAATCTATGAGAAAATATATTTAATATTTCTATATTCAACGGTTCACTATGGCCAAATGATTTATTTCCATTTTAAAGCTTTATATTATTCAAAAAAGCATAAATTCATTTATAGGCCATTTTCATTTTCATTTAGGAGAAAAGCACATTCATTTCTAAATGATTTCATTTCTCCATTTTCATTTTCATTTTGGAGAAGACCATAATCATTTCCAAATATTTCACATTTCTCCATTTTCACCATTTCTATCAATTTTATGTTCATTTGATTCAACATGCAATTCATTTCTGATTTCAATAAGCTAGTGGAGGGACCGATTGGACATATATGATTAGCACTTAAATGATTTACAATTATGTTTTAGCTTTTCTCCTATTAATTATAAACTCATTTATTCGTAAAGTTATTCCACTATAATATCATCACTAAGCTGGAATTCATAGGTATAGGAAGAAGCCTTATCAAATAGAGATTTTTTTCCTCATCAAATAGAGATTTTTTTTCTTTCGACCATATTTCAATTGTTAATATGATATATAAGGATCGTTACTACAAATAATACTACACCATTGATCGTGAAATATTGATTGCTTGTTAAACCTTGTAAATTGCGTGACAGTAGGATACTTCAAATTCGGGGGTCCAAGAGTTTTATAAAACATTCTTGGTGGAAAAGAATGTGAATGAAAGATCCCACTAAAATGAATTAGTTCCATGAATCTAAGAAATAGTGAGAATTCTTTATCTTTCTCTATATCTCTCTAAATTCAAAAATCTAGGATTTGAATTGATGTGTTTTCATTTATTCCTTCTAAATTACAGCATACCATTACGAAAATAACTCAATCATTGCTTCTCCAATAACCTTGTCGTGAGTATATTACCTTCATAAAATATCCTTAATCTCTTTGGGATAATATTAGTTCTCCCAATATGATCATATTTTATCTCATGGTAACTATTACATATCCCTTCATTAAAAGTCAGTTACTATCAAATAGTAATCAAGTCATTCACCACAAAGATAAACAACTCGTGACCACGTTTACTTTTCATCAACCATGTAATGCCAATGAGAGGATATCATTTACCCTTGTCTCGAGCTATGATTGTGAATGATGCTACATACAGTAGAAGTTGTATACCCAACACATTAGCTTTTAGTTTCTTAACTATTTGAACTCAAGCTTTTACTTACATAAAAAAATATAAGTTACACATACATAGTCTGTCACCATTTACAGTTTAGGTATGCCACACTATGAACGGAACAAGTTAATAAATCCATAAACAGATTCAAGATCTATTCTTCTTGGGTCCAATAAAATGTACTGTTAGTCACATATATGTCTCTATCTTTTAGGATTCATTCACTCCAATGCCTAAGACAAAGCATCTCTCTAATTGGACTTGATAGATTACATATGATTCTTTCAACCAGTTTTCTCATTTCCTATTAGAATAAGGACATGTTTAGGTTTATCTATTAATACAAGTTGTCTTTCTGTATTACGATCTGACCGTGTATTATCACTTAGTATTAGTTTAAACATTAGACAACCAATGAGCCAACATTTTGCTTCTATTTAACTTTTCATGCAAAAACCACATAAGGGCAATTATATAATGAATATTAATGTAATCCATGAATTGTTTTCTTAACCAATCTATTCAAAAAAATTACAAGTTTACAAACAAACATAGTACACTCAGGGCACTAGATCCAATAGTAGGGAAATTGTCATCGATTAAATTGTGGTTAACTCAACAATTTAGAATGAGCAAATTGGAAAAACCTAATTTTTTTTAGTAATTTTAATCCTAAAAGATCAAAAAAATAAAGTGATAGAATTATCACATGCTTCATACATAAACAAGATATTGGAACATTATGCAATGACCGATTCAAAGAAGGAAAGTCAACCTTCTGTATTGAGATTTCATCTTTCTTTGGAGGACTGTACTAAGACAATAGAAGAAAGAGACAACTTGAGAAAGGTTCATTATGCTTCTACAGTAGGAAGCCTCATGTATGTTATTTTATCCACACGTCAAGATATTTGTTTCACAATAGTGTTGGTGAGTCGATATCAGGCAAATCTAGGACTAAGACACTGGCAAGCAGTTAAGCATATGCTTAAGTACTTACAGAGAACGAGGGATTATATGCTATACTGATTTTGACTTCCAAATGTGTCGAGATTTGACGAAATCGACATCGGGCTATATTTTTGTCCTAGGTGATGAGTCCATTGTATGGAGAAATGTAAAGTAAAGTTGTACTATTGACTCCACTATGTAGGTCGAATATGTGGCTACTTCTGAGGCTGCAAAAATAGCAATATGGCTTCGAAAGTTCCTTAGGGATCTTGAAGTTGTTCTTGTTATGGAAAAATCTATCACATTGTGACAATAGTGCGACAATAGCTAACACCAAGGAAACCAAAAACCACAAGAGGACAAAACATATTAATAGAAAGTATTATATCATAAATGAGGCTATTTAGACGAAATCGTGGATGTAGTCAAAGTCGCATCAGAGGAAAACCTTGTGGACCCGTAAACTCTACTAGCTTCACATGGAGGAATCAGATTTCTAATCAATCTATCTTGATTGACTAGCTCCATTATGTTGTTGCTAGCAAATGCCACTATTTTTGGTTTTGGATCTTCCAAATCATTCCCGCATAGAAGTGCAAAATATGACTCATCTACTTCACTAGGGCAAGTGGAAGACTATTGGATCTGGTGCCCTAAGTGTAGTATATTAGTTTGTAAACTTGTAATTTTTTCAAACATATTGGTTAATAAAATAATTCATGGATTACGTTAATATACTTTGTGCAATGTCCTCATGTGGCTTTTGCACGCAAAGAAAAATAGAAGCAAATATTAGCTCACTAATTATTGAATGTTTAAACTAATACTAAGCAGAATTACGTGGTCGGATCGTAATATGGAAAGACAACTTATATCCTTAGACGAACTTAAACATGCCCCTAGTTTAATAAAAAAAATGAGCAAACTAATTATAAGACTAATATATTTTCTATCAAGTCCAATTGGGGAAATGCTTTGTCTTAGGCATCAGAGCGAATGACTCCTAGAACTAGATCTAAGAAGAATAGATGTGACAGACTGAACTAATAGTACATCAAACTAGATCTAAAAAGAATATATCCTAAAACTATTTATGGATTTATTCACTTGTGATGTTTATAGTGTGGCATACCTTAATCCTAAGTGAATGACAAACTATGTATGTGTGACTCGTATACTTTGATGTAAGTAAAAACCTAAGTTCAAATAGATAAGGAACTGAAAGCTGATGCGTTGGATATACGAATTCTGTAGTATGTAGCTTCATTTAAAATAATGGAATTCATAGCCCAAGACTCAGGTAAATAATATCTTCTAATTGGAATTATATGGTAGATGAAAAGTACACATGGTTATGGGTCATTTGTCTTTGTGATGAATGACTTGATTGCTATATGATAATAATTGACTTTTCATGATGGAAGATGTAAGGGTTACCCTGAAATAAAATAGGGTCATATTAGGAGAGCAAATTTGTAACACCCCTGTAACACCCTGAATTTGGGCCTAGAAGTTTTGGGCCTTGAGTATGGGAGCGGTTGAAGGCAACTTATAATATTCTGTTGTGCGTGAAAATTTCGTAGTTGAAAGCTTGTTTTAGTGGTTAAGTATGCTGAGAAGTGTTGGAGAAGTCCTGGGTTCAAACCTGGACTCTAGCAAAAATTTTGGTTTAAGGTGAATCAAACCCTAGGTGTAGTAGGTAGGCCTTAAGAATATTGTTGGAGAAATTGTGACACAAAAAGCCTTGTGGCTTAGTGGCAAGTAGCGTGTGGAGCATTTAAGGGGAGGCATGGGTTCGAATCCCATGGCAAGCAAAGAGCATTTATTTTGCTAACAGGGGGCGGCAAGAGTTGGTGTTGCATTTAAACTCTGATGATGGAGGGATCCCACATCGGGAAGCTAACACAAGAGTGGTTGCGAAGCTGGCTTTAAATAGAGAGAACCATGAGGAGAGTAAAGGTACCTTTCTTAGCTGATCCCTTTCGCTTTATGACGTGCTCGTTTGGGTTGGGCGTCGGCTAAGAGTGCTCGGAGTGCGGATTAGCTCCAGTCTCCTATCAGGTGTGTATTCTCACTACTCTAGCTGTAGGATGGCTACTTCAGGCCGCGATAGGCCAAAAGGGGCTATGTGGGCCCAATGGGCCTACGGGCCCAATTGGATAAGTTGTTTGATTATGTAGTAAATATTGGACTAGGCTAGGTGAATCTCATATCTGTGGCTAGATTTGGGCTAAAAGGGCCACACGAGCGTGTGGGCCCATTTGGGCCGAGAAGGGCTTTAGGCCCATTCATATTATTATCCCTGTTTAGAATACTTTAGTTTACCAAATTACTAAAATACCCCCAGTTGTAAAATTACCAAAGTACCCCTGGTTTATAAAATTACCCAAATATCCTCGATTTGTAAAATTATCGAAATACCCTCAGTTTGCAAAATTATTGAAATGCCCTCGACATGTAAAATTATCAAAGTACCCTCGAATTACAAAAATTACTATTTTACCCTCAATTTACAGAATTACTATTTTACCCTCGATTTATAGAATTATTGTTTTACCCTCGATTTACAGAATTACCGTTTTACCCTCGAATTACAAAAATTATTGTTTTACCCTCGATTTATAGAATTACTGTTTTACCCTCGATTTATAGAATTAGCATTTTACCCTCGATTTACAAAATTACCGTTTTACCCTCGATTTACAAAATTACTGTTTTACCCTCGATTTACAGAATTACCGTTTTACCCTCGATTTACAAAATTACCATTTTACCCCTAGGGTGTTAAATGATTGTTTTGCCCTTGTGGGCAAGTGACTGACTTGGACTGTGTGGTTGACGGATTTGATTGTGAATATATGTTGGTGATACGAATGACTTGACTGTGACTGTTTGATTCAAGTATGGGCATGATATTTTGATTCTGTATGTTGTATGCCATGACATGTATATCTGTTGCATAGGACACGGGTTTATATTGATGAAGGAAGCATTCTGGCAGCCTCGCTGCAATCTGGTGGCCTCGCCACATATATCTGTTCTGGTGACTTCGTCACAATATCTGGCAGCCTCGCTGCAATCTGGTGGCTTCGTTACATATATATCTGTTCTGGTGGCCTAGCCACAATATCTGTATCTGGTGACTTCGTCACAATATCTGGCAGCCTCGCTGCAATTTCTATAGTGTGTAGCGGTTGGGTGGGTCGAGTAGTCTCCCCACATGGGGTAAGGTTGGTACGGGGGTGTATACGGCTGGATTGGGTTGGGATTGCATTCACATTCTGATTTTGATTCTGTTACCTGATACTGATTCTGATTCTAATTCTGTCACCTAATTCTGATTCTGATTCTGTTACCTCATACTGATTCTGATTCTAATTCTGTCACCTAATTCTGATTCTGATTATGATTATGATTCTATAATGGGCTAAAGCCCATCTGGTACTGTCTGTTATAGTGGGCTAAGGCCCAATTAATACTGAAACTGTAAGTAAGGCTGGGGCCAGACTTTTAATTCTTTTATATGACTGACTGTTCCTTTTTATAGTAGGGGATTTCACACTGAGTTTTCGTAAACTCGCCCTGTTTATTAACCTTTCAGGTAATTTCCAGCCTTAGACGGATCGGAGCTGCTAGGGGCTCAGAAGAAGCCACACACACTGTTTATTTTATAGTTTTGATTATTACTTTTAAATGTTTTATGTGGGTTGTAGTAAAGTCGTTGTAATTTTCTGGATTTCAACTTTGAAATTTTACTTATTGTTCTTATAATTGCTAGTATTAGAACACGGTTTTCCAAAGCAACTACTATTGTTCAAAACATCACGTATCCGCAATTATTTTTAAATTAAGCTTCTGCAACTGCCAAGATTTTTACAAAGTTGTTAAGAATGTTATTTAGCTGAGGTTTTCTAACAAGGTTTAAAAAGGGTATAAGTTTTTAATTATTAAGAAGGGTTTTTAATGGAAACATGATTTTCGAAAAATACTTCAATGTGACACGTCAGATTCGAGCCAAACTTCCAGGTCGAGTTTGGGGTGTTACAACCCCTTACCTGTACCTGAGACCAGTATAGGATACGAGGCATTACCGAACACATACACAGTCATTCATGCAAAAACTGGGCTATAAATTTTTCGTCCAAATTCAAAATTTTCAAACACATATATACTATCCCTTATACAGGCCTTCGAGGCCTAAAACATACATCGGGGTGGTTCAGGACTAAACTGAGAAATTTTGATAAACTTTGGACAACTTAGCAAATTTCTTGCTTTGGAGAGTCACATGCCCATGTGTGTTGAACCGTGTGGTCAAACACGCCCGTGTGGCTTGGGACACGCCCGTGTCCTCAGCCCCTGTAACTCTTTATTTATGACATTAGCAAAATAATTTGAACCACACGGCTAGGCCACATGCCCGTGTGCTAGGCCGTGTCCTTTACATGACTGAGACACATGGCCGTGTCTCTGCCCGTGTGGCTAACACTTAGGCTATTTTCCAAGCCTTCATGTTTCCCATAAACCCTTACAACCTTATACACATCAATCGTACAACTCATGGCATCATTTTAGTGATTAAACACCCTTTATTAAGACACGTTCAACATTAGCTCGTCATTATACATATGTTCCACCTACTCATGATATATTAGTCTAGCCACATTATTACACATTCATTTGATCTTGTCATCTCATTAATCACTTATACCATTAAACTATGGTTACTAACTTATACATCAAACATCCATGTTCAAGGCACTATCGTCTTATTACCATATTACACATTTAATTCATTGTCATGACCACCTCGATTGGCCATAAAACATGCATTCAACACACATAACATATTACCAACCATGCATGGCAAACAAACATATTCATATTGTAACAGCCCGATTTAGGGCCAAAACGAAATAGTGGTTTCGAAACAATGAATTCGAGGTTGAAAAAAAAATTCTTTTGATTTAGTTTTAGTGTTTATATTATGATTGCATAATTGTGTGAAAATTTCGTTGCGAAATTTTATCGATTGGGTGTTTAATTTGACGTTTAGGACTAAATTGAAATAGGTGAAAAATGTGTGTGTTCTAGTTCATAAATTACTTGATTGAAATGGGGGTTTTAAGTAGAGGTCCTTATATGAATTAGACCATTATGCTTTATATGGAAAAAAATTTGGACATGGATGAAATTTTTAGAAAGTTTAGTAGTAAGGGCATTTTGGTCATTTGTATATTAAATGAAATAAAATGGGAAAAATAACACAAAAATGTGTTCATCTTCATTAAAGCTTGGCTGAAACTTACATGTTCTCCATATCTAGGGTTTTTCCAAGCTTTCAAGCTCAAGAGTAAGTGCGTTCAAGCCCCGTTTTTAATGTTCTTTACATTTTTGAAATCCTCATAGCTCGGTCTACCTATTTCTACCATTATTTCGAGTTAGGGTTTATGTTTAAAAATTTACCCATGAATGATATGCATGTATTTTGATGTTTGATGGTAGAATATGAATGTTTGAAGTTAGGAGAACGATATTTTCTAAGCAATTTTTAGCAAAAACGAGCAAAACGGCATAATCGGTAAAAATACCTATTGTTCATAACTATGTGTTAGAGTGAGAATTCTATGTTGTCATAGAAGAGAAAAATGTTCAGAATGTCATAAAACATAAGAATAAGAGCTGAAATTAAATTTCAGAGCCTAGGGGAAAAATCATAATTTTATAAGCAAAAATGTAATTTTTCCATAATGTGATTTTTGGATTGAAATAAATAGTATGAGTGTTAAATGAGCTAAATGTGTTGTTATAGATCAAGAAAGGCGTGGAATCGACCTCGAACGGGGGAAAGAAAAGATTTTGGACTAAATTGCAAAATTCCCATATTTTGCACCAAGGTAAGTTTGTATGTAAATAATACATTAACTTCATTTACATTCTCATATTTCAGCCTATTATATATATTAGCTGATTTTGAAGCATAAATCGACTATTGAAAGAATGGAAATAAGTAATAGAGAGAGAAATCCCGGTTGAACATTCGGAAAGATTGAATAATATAGATGGAGTGTAGCTAGGTCACATGTATGGTGCTGAGTGCACATCATGTGTACAAGAGAGCTACGAGATACTATGTAGTAGCTAGGTCACATGTGTGATACGGGATGTATCCCATGTAGACAAGAGAGCTACGGGAGAGATAAATGTAGCTACGTCGCGTGCGTGATCCCAAGTGAAGGACACCATGTAGACAAGAGAGCTACGAGATAAATTGGCTAGGTCACATGGGTGGTACTAAGTGTTCATCATGTGTACAAGAGAGCTGAATTATATGAAATATGATGGGTGGAGCTGTGTGCTGAAACCACCAAGTATCGAGAATTGATCCGAAGTGTTCAACGGGATGATTTTATGGTGACATTGTAATCATGGACCTATACTTGTGATATATGAAATGTGGTGAAAATGAATTGTGATATGTATGCTAAATGAGGTTAATACAAAGAAAGTGTGAAAGAGTGAATTTACAATAATACTGTTTTGGACAGTCTCAGTGACGAGAATTTGAAAAATCACCAAAAATAACAGGAATTTAATTAGAGGCTGAATGAGATATTAAATTAAAGCTTAATGAGTCTATTCTCATGTAAGAGAAATAGACCAAGTAAAGGAACTCTATATTGTGAGATATTTATATTTGTGTGTGACTTGTTCAGAATGACTATGTAATCCCCTATTCTGATTTTGGTAAATCATTAAAAATTGTACAAAAATAATTAAGAAATATAGTTTATATGCATAGATTCCTTATTGCGTATAGTTTTAAATGAAACAAATTTCATGGCTATTTGACTTTTTTACTGGGAAAAAATCAATTCATAGTGAACAGAGGTCAGATCCGTCGAGCTGTATAACAGGGGCAACTTTAACTAATAAACTGTACTAATTGGCTAGACCAAAAATTCTAGAAATATTTTAGTAAGAAGTAATATGAGTCTAGTTTCAGGAAAATTTTACAGATTTGAATTTCGAGTTTTGTAACTCGAGTTATGATTTATTTAGTGGACATGATGCAGGAGAGACAGCTTTATCAAAGTGGAGTAAATAGTGAAATTAAAAGTAGATACACTTGAGTTATTGTGTTAACATATTAGATTCTTTAATTATTATTTATATACTTACTAAGCTATAAGCTTATTTTCTTTTCTCTCTTTTTTCTTATAGTGTCGTCCATCCCGCACTATCAGTACTTTTGGGTATTTGAACTAAACATTTTGAATTATGGCATGTATAGTAGGCTTCGTTATTTTGTTACGTGTCATAATTGCCTAGGTTTAAAATATTGGTTACAGTATTTAACCAATTATTTTGTACAAAGCCATTGAAGTTGGCTAATATTGTTCAAGACATATGTTATAATGATACATTATCTAATTGGATGACATATTTCTATCTCGATTTTGTTTAATGGTATGTGTTATGTTCTGGTAATACCTCGTACCCTGTTTCGGTGTTGAACACAAGTAAGGGGTGTTACACATATCATCACATCATATGCATTAAAATGTAACATGATTAGCTTAACTTACAAACCATAATCAATATGAGCCACCTCTCATGGCCATATACAATAGCTCGATTTAGGCCGATACATTTAGCCAAATCATAATAACACATGTCATAGAACTAGGTCCCTATACATGCCACTCAATTGATATTTCTAACATATATATCAATACTCCAAAGGTATTAGCTTGATAGTGTGATGCTGCCTCTGACGATCTCCAACCCCGAGCCGGCCTGACAACAATAAAAGAAATGGAAAGGAGGGAGTAAGTTTTATACTTAGTAAGCATACATGAAAAATAATAAGCAATGTATTAACATGATATTTTTCAATTCCTCTCTATTCATTCAAATTCTAGATAAGCTATTTTCTCGATCATGGTCACTAAATTATTTATATTTGGAGCTATGTGACAGCCCTAATTTGACCCTAGTCGGAAAGTTGTTTCAGGACCACAAAATTGAGTCATAAAAATAATTAGATGTTATATTCTATGCTTATTATATGTGAAAGTGCATGTGTGAAAATTTCATGCTTTGATTTTGTCATTTGTGAGTGAAATTATTAAATAGGACTTGTGTGAAAATTTTTGAAAATGTGACAGTTTAATTTTGTAGTGACCAAATAATTTATGGTGTAAAATAGGTGGATTTGCATGTCAAATTTCCCACTTTAATGAGTAGTGGTCGGCCATAATGATGGTGATAAATAAAATATGCTTTTTAAATTAGCATTATTAAATTTGATGGCTTTATTATCATAAAATAAAGATAAATAAAATAACAAAAATGAGGTAAAGGAAAAAGCTTGTTCATCTTTGTTCTTCATAGCCGAAATTAGGAGAGGAAAAGAAACTCAAGCTACATTCGGTCACTTTTCAGTAGGAATTAAGGTAAGAAATTCATGTTAGTTTTTGAAATTTTAGCATAATTTAAGCTAGATACTAAGTCCCTTACTTAGCCCATGTCAAAATTTTGAATTTGGTCGTGATATGAGTATTCGGCTATGGAAGATGTTAAAGAGAATGGTTGTTGTCTTTATGTTTTAATGAATAATTGTGAATGGGTGATGTTTGAACTCTTTTAATGTTCATATAGGTGGTTTGAATGATAGAAAAATCAGCTTGTGTATTTGTGAAATTGCCGAATGTGAACTTGGATAATATTGAGTAATGTTTGGGTTTTAAAATGATGGAATGGAGTGGATGCTTTGGATGAGTTATGCTCAATTATATGTTGAATTTAAAGCTTGATAAATCGCTCTTAATGATTCCGGTTAAATTTGCTCTTAATATTTCCGGTAAAATTTGCTCTTAATAATTCCGGTTAAATTTGCTCTTAATATTTCCGGTAAAATTTGCTCTTAATAATTCCGATTACGTTTTCTCTTAATATTTCTGGTAAAATTTGCTCTTAATAATTCCGGTTAAATTTGCTCTTAATATTTCCGGTTAAATTTGCTCTTAATATTTCCGGTTAAATTTGCCCTTATTATTTCCGAATAAGTTACTTAATTAAAGAAAATTTTAAAGTACTTAGTTAATTGATATTAGGTTAATGGTGTGTGTATAAATTAATATAAACTTTGTATATGTACTAAAAGTTGTAGATGAATTCGGCCTTGGGAGAAATTTTGGTATAAAATGCTTGAATGTTAACAGGTTATTGCTTTAATGGCCGAATGTGTCAATGGCTAATGCATGGACTAGTTGATCAATATGTGTTAAAAGGGAAACGTAAATAAATACCAATTTGATAAGCTATATATATATTCGGCTATATGGTAAAGATATATATATATGAAAATATGATAAGCCTTATGAGTTTTCTGTTTGTGTATGTGAGCTAAGTATACAATGAATATTCGACTATAAGCTAGCTTGATGGGACCTTAATAACTTAAATTTTGTTTGAATTAGCTCAAGAGCATAGAGAACCAAGGTTGGACAAAGGAAAAGAGAAAGTAGTTGAATAGCCGATCCGAGACTCTTCAAAAATATTCGAGGTAAGTTTTAAGTAGTTAAATATAAATAATATTCGATAATGACATGACAGATTATGAGAATTAAGTATTACTTGTCATATATGTATATGGCCGAATGGCAATTGTAATGGAAGTAAAATGTGATATGCTTTTATGATCAAATGATAATGTTAGATGAACATGAGTAAGATGTTATGTGTATACGGCCGATGTTTTTCATGTTCCGATGCTCCGTCGGTATAGATCCGATCCTTCTCATGTAATTAATCCATCAGAAATTGAAATTCAGTCTGATTTGAGTTTTGAAGAAGAACCAGTTTGTATTTTGGCTCGTGAAGTAAAAGAACTACGAAATAAGAAAATCTCGTTAGTGAAAGTACTGTGGCTCAAACACGGGGTTGAAGAAGCGACTTGGGAGCCAGAGGACTCAATGAAAGAACGTTATCCTAACCTTTTCACTGGTAAGATTTTCGAGGACGAAAATTCCTAAGCGGGGGAGAGTTGTGACAACCTTAATTTGACCCTTGGTTTCGGGACCACAAAATCGAGTCATAAAAATAATTAGATGTTATATTCTGTGCTTATTATATGTGAAAGTGCATGTGTGAAAATTTCATGCTTTGATTTTGTCATTTGTGAGTGAAATTCTTCAATAGGACTTGTGTGAAAATTTTTGAAAATGTGACAGTTTAATTTTGTAGTGGCCAAATAATTTATGGTGTAAAATAGGTGGATTTGCATGTCAAATTTCCCACTTTAATGAGTAGTGGTCGGCCATAATGATGGTGATAAATAAAATATGCTTTTTAAATTAGCATTATTAAATTTGATGGCTTTATTATCATAAAATAAAGATAAATAAAATAACAAAAATGAGGTAAAGGAAAAAGCTTGTTCATCTTTGTTCTTCATAGCCGAAATTAGGAGAGGAAAAGAAACTCAAGCTACATTCGGTCACTTTTGAGTAGGAATTAAGGTAAGAAATTCATGTTAGTTTTTGAAATTTTAGCATAGTTTAAGCTAGATACTAAGTCCCTTACTTAGCCCATGTCAAAATTTTGAATTTGGTCGTGATATGAGTATTCGGCTATGGAAGATGCTAAAGAGAATGGTTGTTGTCTTTATGTTTTAATGAATAATTGTGAATGGGTGATGTTTGAACTATTTTAATGTTCATATAGGTGGTTTGAATGATAGAAAAATCGGCTTGTGTATTTGTGAAATTGCCGAATGTGAACTTGGATAATATTGAGTAATGTTTGTGTTTTAAAATGATGGAATGGAGTGGATGCTTTGGATGAGTTATGCTCAATTATAAGTTGAATTTAAAGCTTGATAAATCGCTCTTAATAATTCCGGTTAAATTTGCTCTTAATATTTCCGGTAAAATTTGCTCTTAATAATTCCGATTAAATTTTCTCTTAATATTTTCGGTTAAATTTGCTCTTAATATTTCCGGTTAAATTTGCTCTTAATATTTCCGATTAAATTTGCCCTTATTATTTCTGAATAAGTTACTTAATTAAAGAAAATTTTAAAGTACTTAGTTAATTGATATTAGGTTAATGGTGTGTGTATAAATTAATATAAACTTTGTATATGTACTAAAGGTTGTAGATGAATTCATCCTTGGGAGAAATTTTGGTATAAAATGCTTGAATGTTAATAGGTTATTGCTTTAATGACCGAATGTGTCAATGGCTAATGCATGGACTAGTTGATCAATATGTGTTAAAAGGGAAACGTAAATAAATACCAATTTGATAAGCTATATATATATATTCGGCTATATGGTAAAGATATATGTATATGAAAATATGATAAGCCTTATGAGTTTTCTGTTTGTGTATGTGAGCTAAGTATACAATGAATATTCGACTATAAGCTAGCTTGATGGGACCTTAATAAATTAAATTTTGTTTGAATTAGCTCAAGAGCATAGAGAACCAAGGTTGGACAGGGGAAAAGAGAAAGTAGTTGAATAGCCGATCCGAGACTCTTCAAAAATATTCGAGGTAAGTTTTAAGTAGTTAAATATAAATAATATTCGATAATGACATGACAGATTATGAGAATTAAGTATTACTTGTCATATATTATATGGCCGAATGGCAATTGTAATGGAAGTAAAATGTGATATGCTTTTATGATCAAATGATAATGTTAAATGAATATGAGTAAGATGTTATGTGTATATGGCCAATGTTTTTCATGTTCCGATGCTCCGTCAGTATAGATCCGATCCTTCTCATGTAATTAATCCATCAGAAATTGAAATTCAGTCTGATTTGAGTTTTGAAGAAGAACCAGTTTGTATTTTGGCTCGTGAAGTAAAAGAACTACGAAATAAGAAAATCTCGTTAGTGAAAGTACTGTGGCTCAAACACGGGGTTGAAGAAGCGACTTGGGAGCCAGAGGACTCAATGAAAGAACGTTATCCTAACCTTTTCACTGGTAAGATTTTCGAGGACGAAAATTCCTAAGCGGGGGAGAGTTGTGACAACCTTAATTTGACCCTTGGTTTCGGGACCACAAAACCGAGTCATAAAAATAATTAGATGTTATATTCTGTGCTTATTATATGTGAAAGTGCATGTGTGAAAATTTCATGCTTTGATTTTGTCATTTGTGAGTGAAATTCTTAAATAGGACTTGTGTGAAAATTTTTGAAAATGTGACAGTTTAATTTTGTAGTGGCCAAATAATTTATGGTGTAAAATAGGTGGATTTGCATGTCAAATTTCCCACTTTAATGAGTAGTGGTCGGCCATAATGATGGTGATAAATAAAATATGCTTTTTAAATTAGCATTATTAAATTTGATGGCTTTATTATCATAAAATAAAGATAAATAAAATAACAAAAATGAGGTAAAGGAAAAAGCTTGTTCATCTTTGTTCTTCATAGCCGAAATTAGGAGAGGAAAAGAAACTCAAGCTACATTCGGTCACTTTTGAGTAGGAATTAAGGTAAGAAATTCATGTTAGTTTTTAAAATTTTAGCATAGTTTAAGCTAGATACTAAGTCCCTTACTTAGCCCATGTCAAAATTTTGAATTTGGTCGTGATATGAGTATTCGGCTATGGAAGATGCTAAAGAGAATGGTTGTTGTCTTTATGTTTTAATGAATAATTGTGAATGGGTGATGTTTGAACTATTTTAATGTTCATATAGGTGGTTTGAATGATAGAAAAATCGGCTTGTGTATTTGTGAAATTGCCGAATGTGAACTTGGATAATATTGAGTAATGTTTGTGTTTTAAAATGATGGAATGGAGTGGATGCTTTGGATGAGTTATGCTCAATTATAAGTTGAATTTAAAGCTTGATAAATCGCTCTTAATAATTCCGGTTAAATTTGCTCTTAATATTTCCGGTAAAATTTGCTCTTAATAATTCCGATTAAATTTTCTCTTAATATTTCCGGTTAAATTTGCTCTTAATATTTCCGGTTAAATTTGCTCTTAATATTTCCGATTAAATTTGCCCTTATTATTTCTGAATAAGTTACTTAATTAAAGAAAATTTTAAAGTACTTAGTTAATTGATATTAGGTTAATGGTGTGTGTATAAATTAATATAAACTTTGTATATGTACTAAAGGTTGTAGATGAATTCATCCTTGGGAGAAATTTTGGTATAAAATGCTTGAATGTTAATAGGTTATTGCTTTAATGACCGAATGTGTCAATGGCTAATGCATGGACTAGTTGATCAATATGTGTTAAAAGGGAAACGTAAATAAATACCAATTTGATAAGCTATATATATATATTCGGCTATATGGTAAAGATATATGTATATGAAAATATGATAAGCCTTATGAGTTTTCTGTTTGTGTATGTGAGCTAAGTATACAATGAATATTCGACTATAAGCTAGCTTGATGGGACCTTAATAAATTAAATTTTGTTTGAATTAGCTCAAGAGCATAGAGAACCAAGGTTGGACAGGGGAAAAGAGAAAGTAGTTGAATAGCCGATCCGAGACTCTTCAAAAATATTCGAGGTAAGTTTTAAGTAGTTAAATATAAATAATATTCGATAATGACATGACAGATTATGAGAATTAAGTATTACTTGTCATATATTATATGGCCGAATGGCAATTGTAATGGAAGTAAAATGTGATATGCTTTTATGATCAAATGATAATGTTAGATGAATATGAGTAAGATGTTATGTGTATATGGCCAATGTTTTTCATGTTCCGATGCTCCGTCAGTATAGATCCGATCCTTCTCATGTAATTAATCCATCAGAAATTGAAATTCAGTCTGATTTGAGTTTTGAAGAAGAACCAGTTTGTATTTTGGCTCGTGAAGTAAAAGAACTACGAAATAAGAAAATCTCGTTAGTGAAAGTACTGTGGCTCAAACACGGGGTTGAAGAAGCGACTTGGGAGCCAGAGGACTCAATGAAAGAACGTTATCCTAACCTTTTCGCTGGTAAGATTTTCGAGGACGAAAATTCCTAAGCGGGGGAGAGTTGTGACAACCTTAATTTGACCCTTGGTTTCGGGACCACAAAACCGAGTCATAAAAATAATTAGATGTTATATTCTGTGCTTATTATATGTGAAAGTGCATGTGTGAAAATTTCATGCTTTGATTTTGTCATTTGTGAGTGAAATTCTTAAATAGGACTTGTGTGAAAATTTTTGAAAATGTGACAGTTTAATTTTGTAGTGGCCAAATAATTTATGGTGTAAAATAGGTGGATTTGCATGTCAAATTTCCCACTTTAATGAGTAGTGGTCGGCCATAATGATGGTGATAAATAAAATATGCTTTTTAAATTAGCATTATTAAATTTGATGGCTTTATTATCATAAAATAAAGATAAATAAAATAACAAAAATGAGGTAAAGGAAAAAGCTTGTTCATCTTTGTTCTTCATAGCCGAAATTAGGAGAGGAAAAGAAACTCAAGCTACATTCGGTCACTTTTGAGTAGGAATTAAGGTAAGAAATTCATGTTAGTTTTTGAAATTTTAGCATAGTTTAAGCTAGATACTAAGTCCCTTACTTAGCCCATGTCAAAATTTTGAATTTGGTCGTGATATGAGTATTCGGCTATGGAAGATGCTAAAGAGAATGGTTGTTGTCTTTATGTTTTAATGAATAATTGTGAATGGGTGATGTTTGAACTATTTTAATGTTCATATAGGTGGTTTGAATGATAGAAAAATCGGCTTGTGTATTTGTGAAATTGCCGAATGTGAACTTGGATAATATTGAGTAATGTTTGTGTTTTAAAATGATGGAATGGAGTGGATGCTTTGGATGAGTTATGCTCAATTATAAGTTGAATTTAAAGCTTGATAAATCGCTCTTAATAATTCCGGTTAAATTTGCTCTTAATATTTCCGGTAAAATTTGCTCTTAATAATTCCGATTAAATTTTCTCTTAATATTTCCGGTTAAATTTGCTCTTAATATTTCCGGTTAAATTTGCTCTTAATATTTCCGATTAAATTTGCCCTTATTATTTCTGAATAAGTTACTTAATTAAAGAAATTTTAAAGTACTTAGTTAATTGATATTAGGTTAATGGTGTGTGTATAAATTAATATAAACTTTGTATATGTACTAAAGGTTGTAGATGAATTCATCCTTGGGAGAAATTTTGGTATAAAATGCTTGAATGTTAATAGGTTATTGCTTTAATGACCGAATGTGTCAATGGCTAATGCATGGACTAGTTGATCAATATGTGTTAAAAGGGAAACGTAAATAAATACCAATTTGATAAGCTATATATATATATTCGGCTATATGGTAAAGATATATGTATATGAAAATATGATAAGCCTTATGAGTTTTCTGTTTGTGTATGTGAGCTAAGTATACAATGAATATTCGACTATAAGCTAGCTTGATGGGACCTTAATAAATTAAATTTTGTTTGAATTAGCTCAAGAGCATAGAGAACCAAGGTTGGACAGGGGAAAAGAGAAAGTAGTTGAATAGCCGATCCGAGACTCTTCAAAAATATTCGAGGTAAGTTTTAAGTAGTTAAATATAAATAATATTCGATAATGACATGACAGATTATGAGAATTAAGTATTACTTGTCATATATTATATGGCCGAATGGCAATTGTAATGGAAGTAAAATGTGATATGCTTTTATGATCAAATGATAATGTTAGATGAATATGAGTAAGATGTTATGTGTATATGGCCAATGTTTTTCATGTTCCGATGCTCCGTCAGTATAGATCCGATCCTTCTCATGTAATTAATCCATCAGAAATTGAAATTCAGTCTGATTTGAGTTTTGAAGAAGAACCAGTTTGTATTTTGGCTCGTGAAGTAAAAGAACTACGAAATAAGAAAATCTCGTTAGTGAAAGTACTGTGGCTCAAACACGGGGTTGAAGAAGCGACTTGGGAGCCAGAGGACTCAATGAAAGAACGTTATCCTAACCTTTTCACTGGTAAGATTTTCGAGGACGAAAATTCCTAAGCGGGGGAGAGTTGTGACAACCTTAATTTGACCCTTGGTTTCGGGACCACAAAACCGAGTCATAAAAATAATTAGATGTTATATTCTGTGCTTATTATATGTGAAAGTGCATGTGTGAAAATTTCATGCTTTGATTTTGTCATTTGTGAGTGAAATTCTTAAATAGGACTTGTGTGAAAATTTTTGAAAATGTGACAGTTTAATTTTGTAGTGGCCAAATAATTTATGGTGTAAAATAGGTGGATTTGCATGTCAAATTTCCCACTTTAATGAGTAGTGGTCGGCCATAATGATGGTGATAAATAAAATATGCTTTTTAAATTAGCATTATTAAATTTGATGGCTTTATTATCATAAAATAAAGATAAATAAAATAACAAAAATGAGGTAAAGGAAAAAGCTTGTTCATCTTTGTTCTTCATAGCCGAAATTAGGAGAGGAAAAGAAACTCAAGCTACATTCGGTCACTTTTGAGTAGGAATTAAGGTAAGAAATTCATGTTAGTTTTTGAAATTTTAGCATAGTTTAAGCTAGATACTAAGTCCCTTACTTAGCCCATGTCAAAATTTTGAATTTGGTCGTGATATGAGTATTCGGCTATGGAAGATGCTAAAGAGAATGGTTGTTGTCTTTATGTTTTAATGAATAATTGTGAATGGGTGATGTTTGAACTATTTTAATGTTCATATAGGTGGTTTGAATGATAGAAAAATTGGCTTGTGTATTTGTGAAATTGCCGAATGTGAACTTGGATAATATTGAGTAATGTTTGTGTTTTAAAATGATGGAATGGAGTGGATGCTTTGGATGAGTTATGCTCAATTATAAGTTGAATTTAAAGCTTGATAAATCGCTCTTAATAATTCCGGTTAAATTTGCTCTTAATATTTCCGGTAAAATTTGCTCTTAATAATTCCGATTAAATTTTCTCTTAATATTTCCGGTTAAATTTGCTCTTAATATTTCCGGTTAAATTTGCTCTTAATATTTCCGATTAAATTTGCCCTTATTATTTCTGAATAAGTTACTTAATTAAAGAAAATTTTAAAGTACTTAGTTAATTGATATTAGGTTAATGGTGTGTGTATAAATTAATATAAACTTTGTATATGTACTAAAGGTTGTAGATGAATTCATCCTTGGGAGAAATTTTGGTATAAAATGCTTGAATGTTAATAGGTTATTGCTTTAATGACCGAATGTGTCAATGGCTAATGCATGGACTAGTTGATCAATATGTGTTAAAAGGGAAACGTAAATAAATACCAATTTGATAAGCTATATATATATTCGGCTATATGGTAAAGATATATGTATATGAAAATATGATAAGCCTTATGAGTTTTCTGTTTGTGTATGTGAGCTAAGTATACAATGAATATTCGACTATAAGCTAGCTTGATGGGACCTTAATAAATTAAATTTTGTTTGAATTAGCTCAAGAGCATAGAGAACCAAGGTTGGACAGGGGAAAAGAGAAAGTAGTTGAATAGCCGATCCGAGACTCTTCAAAAATATTCGAGGTAAGTTTTAAGTAGTTAAATATAAATAATATTCGATAATGACATGACAGATTATGAGAATTAAGTATTACTTGTCATATATTATATGGCCGAATGGCAATTGTAATGGAAGTAAAATGTGATATGCTTTTATGATCAAATGATAATGTTAGATGAATATGAGTAAGATGTTATGTGTATATGGCCAATGTTTTTCATGTTCCGATGCTCCGTCAGTATAGATCCGATCCTTCTCATGTAATTAATCCATCAGAAATTGAAATTCAGTCTGATTTGAGTTTTGAAGAAGAACCAGTTTGTATTTTGGCTCGTGAAGTAAAAGAACTACGAAATAAGAAAATCTCGTTAGTAAAAGTACTGTGGCTCAAACACGGGGTTGAAGAAGCGACTTGGGAGCCAGAGGACTCAATGAAAGAACGTTATCCTAACCTTTTTGCTGGTAAGATTTTCGAGGACGAAAATTCCTAAGCGGGGGAGAGTTGTGACAACCTTAATTTGACCCTTGGTTTCGGGACCACAAAACCGAGTCATAAAAATAATTAGATGTTATATTCTGTGCTTATTATATGTGAAAGTGCATGTGTGAAAATTTCATGCTTTGATTTTGTCATTTGTGAGTGAAATTCTTAAATAGGACTTGTGTGAAAATTTTTGAAAATGTGACAGTTTAATTTTGTAGTGGCCAAATAATTTATGGTGTAAAATAGGTGGATTTGCATGTCAAATTTCCCACTTTAATGAGTAGTGGTCGGCCATAATGATGGTGATAAATAAAATATGCTTTTTAAATTAGCATTATTAAATTTGATGGCTTTATTATCATAAAATAAAGATAAATAAAATAACAAAAATGAGGTAAAGGAAAAAGCTTGTTCATCTTTGTTCTTCATAGCCGAAATTAGGAGAGGAAAAGAAACTCAAGCTACATTCGGTCACTTTTGAGTAGGAATTAAGGTAAGAAATTCATGTTAGTTTTTGAAATTTTAGCATAGTTTAAGCTAGATACTAAGTCCCTTACTTAGCCCATGTCAAAATTTTGAATTTGGTCGTGATATGAGTATTCGGCTATGGAAGATGCTAAAGAGAATGGTTGTTGTCTTTATGTTTTAATGAATAATTGTGAATGGGTGATGTTTGAACTATTTTAATGTTCATATAGGTGGTTTGAATGATAGAAAAATCGGCTTGTGTATTTGTGAAATTGCCGAATGTGAACTTGGATAATATTGAGTAATGTTTGTGTTTTAAAATGATGGAATGGAGTGGATGCTTTGGATGAGTTATGCTCAATTATAAGTTGAATTTAAAGCTTGATAAATCGCTCTTAATAATTCCGGTTAAATTTGCTCTTAATATTTCCGGTAAAATTTGCTCTTAATAATTCCGATTAAATTTTCTCTTAATATTTCCGGTTAAATTTGCTCTTAATATTTCCGGTTAAATTTGCTCTTAATATTTCCGATTAAATTTGCCCTTATTATTTCTGAATAAGTTACTTAATTAAAGAAAATTTTAAAGTACTTAGTTAATTGATATTAGGTTAATGGTGTGTGTATAAATTAATATAAACTTTGTATATGTACTAAAGGTTGTAGATGAATTCATCCTTGGGAGAAATTTTGGTATAAAATGCTTGAATGTTAATAGGTTATTGCTTTAATGACCGAATGTGTCAATGGCTAATGCATGGACTAGTTGATCAATATGTGTTAAAAGGGAAACGTAAATAAATACCAATTTGATAAGCTATATATATATATTCGGCTATATGGTAAAGATATATGTATATGAAAATATGATAAGCCTTATGAGTTTTCTGTTTGTGTATGTGAGCTAAGTATACAATGAATATTCGACTATAAGCTAGCTTGATGGGACCTTAATAAATTAAATTTTGTTTGAATTAGCTCAAGAGCATAGAGAACCAAGGTTGGACAGGGGAAAAGAGAAAGTAGTTGAATAGCCGATCCGAGACTCTTCAAAAATATTCGAGGTAAGTTTTAAGTAGTTAAATATAAATAATATTCGATAATGACATGACAGATTATGAGAATTAAGTATTACTTGTCATATATTATATGGCCGAATGGCAATTGTAATGGAAGTAAAATGTGATATGCTTTTATGATCAAATGATAATGTTAGATGAATATGAGTAAGATGTTATGTGTATATGGCCAATGTTTTTCATGTTCCGATGCTCCGTCAGTATAGATCCGATCCTTCTCATGTAATTAATCCATCAGAAATTGAAATTCAGTCTGATTTGAGTTTTGAAGAAGAACCAGTTTGTATTTTGGCTCGTGAAGTAAAAGAACTACGAAATAAGAAAATCTCGTTAGTGAAAGTACTGTGGCTCAAACACGGGGTTGAAGAAGCGACTTGGGAGCCAGAGGACTCAATGAAAGAACGTTATCCTAACCTTTTCACTGGTAAGATTTTCGAGGACGAAAATTCCTAAGCGGGGGAGAGTTGTGACAACCTTAATTTGACCCTTGGTTTCGGGACCACAAAACCGAGTCATAAAAATAATTAGATGTTATATTCTGTGCTTATTATATGTGAAAGTGCATGTGTGAAAATTTCATGCTTTGATTTTGTCATTTGTGAGTGAAATTCTTAAATAGGACTTGTGTGAAAATTTTTGAAAATGTGACAGTTTAATTTTGTAGTGGCCAAATAATTTATGGTGTAAAATAGGTGGATTTGCATGTCAAATTTCCCACTTTAATGAGTAGTGGTCGGCCATAATGATGGTGATAAATAAAATATGCTTTTTAAATTAGCATTATTAAATTTGATGGCTTTATTATCATAAAATAAAGATAAATAAAATAACAAAAATGAGGTAAAGGAAAAAGCTTGTTCATCTTTGTTCTTCATAGCCGAAATTAGGAGAGGAAAAGAAACTCAAGCTACATTCGGTCACTTTTGAGTAGGAATTAAGGTAAGAAATTCATGTTAGTTTTTGAAATTTTAGCATAGTTTAAGCTAGATACTAAGTCCCTTACTTAGCCCATGTCAAAATTTTGAATTTGGTCGTGATATGAGTATTCGGCTATGGAAGATGCTAAAGAGAATGGTTGTTGTCTTTATGTTTTAATGAATAATTGTGAATGGGTGATGTTTGAACTATTTTAATGTTCATATAGGTGGTTTAAATGATAGAAAAATCGGCTTGTGTATTTGTGAAATTGCCGAATGTGAACTTGGATAATATTGAGTAATGTTTGTGTTTTAAAATGATGGAATGGAGTGGATGCTTTGGATGAGTTATGCTCAATTATAAGTTGAATTTAAAGCTTGATAAATCGCTCTTAATAATTCCGGTTAAATTTGCTCTTAATATTTCCGGTAAAATTTGCTCTTAATAATTCCGATTAAATTTTCTCTTTATATTTCCGGTAAAATTTGCTCTTAATAATTCCGGTTAAATTTGCTCTTAATATTTCCGGTTAAATTTGCTCTTAATATTTCCGATTAAATTTTCCCTTATTATTTCTGAATAAGTTACTTAATTAAAGAAAATTTTAAAGTACTTAGTTAATTTATATTAGGTTAATGGTGTGTGTATAAATTAATATAAACTTTGTATATGTACTAAAGGTTGTAGATGAATTCGGCCTTGGGAGAAATTTTGGTATAAAATGCTTGAATGTTAACAGGTTATTGCTTTAATGACGTAATGTGTCAATGGCTAATGCATGGACTAGTTGATCAATATGTGTTAAAAGGGAAACGTAAATAAATACCAATTTGATAAGCTATATATATATTCGGCTATATGGTAAAGATATATATATATATATATGAAAATATGATAAGCCTTATGAGTTTTCTGTTTGTGTATGTGAGCTAAGTATACAATAAATATTCGACTATAAGCTAGCTTGATGGGACCTTAATAAATTAAATTTTGTTTGAATTAGCTCAAGAGCATAGAGAACCAAGGTTGGACAGGGGAAAAGAGAAAGTAGTTGAATAGCCGATCCGAGACTCTTCTAAAATATTCGAGGTAAGTTTTAAGTAGTTAAATAGAAATAATATTCGATAATGACATGACAGATTATGAGAATTAAGTATTACTTGTCATATATGTATATGGCCGAATGGCAATTGTAATGGAAGTAAAATGTGATATGCTTTTATGATAAAATGATAATGTTAGATGAATATGAGTAAGATGTTATGTGTAAACTATCAAATGATAAAATGTGAGTGATGAAATAAAATAAAAGTGAATAAATTGTAAGATGATATATTCGAATGATACTTGCACCTATTTTGGTATGATTGTGTTATATGAAACTTGTTGAATTGAATATCGTACAATACTATTCGAGCCTTTGAGCCTAGCAGGCTATAATGCCAGTGATATACTATTCGGGCCTATGACCCTAGCAGTCTATAATGCCGATTAGATACTATTCGGGCCTTCGAACCTAGCAGGGTTATAATGCCGGTGAAATGATATCGAGCTTCGAGCCTAGCAGGCGAAATGCCAGTGAATGAGTTCGGGTTTAAAACCTACCAGGCTGAATGCCGGTGATTTGATAAAAGTCTAAAACTAAGATACCTCGTTTTAGAACGACAAATGAATACGTTCAATACGATAAGTTGGTCAGGTACGTATTATGTACTTATATGTGAGTATGATTTGAATTGAACCATAAGTGTATAATGTGATATATATGTGAATGAATGTTATATCTATATTTATGATCATGATATATTCGGTCAAGGTGTGAAAGTATGCGAAAATATTTGATTTATTTATGCCATATGAATTCAGATTAAGTGAAATTAGAATGCAAATTGTGCATTATGTGCTTGTGTATATTCGGCCAAATGGTAATATATCTAGAAAATGACCTCTTGAGAAATTGAATAATTGATGTATAATTGAGTTCATTTGTTGCGTTGCTTAAAACTTACTAAGCTTATGAAAGCTTACTCTGTTTGTTACGTTTCTCTGTTTTATAGATTGTTGACTCTAGTCACCCGCTCGGAGAGGGATCGTCAGCAATTCGTCATACTATCTATCTTTTTTTGGTATTACTATATTTTGGAGCTAGTATGGCATGTATAGAATAGACTTAAGTGACTTATATTTTGAGATGTTGTTGTATATAAGCCATGTGAATATGGCAACTTTTGAATGTCGGTATAAGTCTGAATTTCGATCTTTGATTGTGTTTGACTATGCATATAATTGCTAATGAAATTATGTATATGTGAATGTACAAATGTAGTGTTTTGGTTTGGTAACTCTTCATAACCCTCTCCGGCAACGGTTACGGGTTATAGGGGTGTTACATTTTATTGGTATTAGAGCTACGGTTTAGTCGATTCTAGGACTAATGTAGCGTGTGCGAGTCTAGCTATACATGCCATAAAGTGTTAATATGATAGTCTGATGATTTATGATAGTTGAAACATGTTTTTTTTCGTATAGTAATGAATTCCGATCCCGATCGTGCAATAGCTGATGATGTAGAGAGCGTAGTGCCTGCTCCCGTGCTAGGGACAGCGTCGTTGGACTCTTAACCAAATGCTAGTAATCAAAATAATGAGGCTAAACAAGCCTTCTATGCTATGATGAACGATCGGTTTGCTCAGTATATTCGGACTAATCTGGCTGTTTCACATCCTCCACCCTCGACTAATACAACCCCTACACCTGTGGTATCTCCAGTAGTTGACCTGTTGAGGTTGAGTAAGCCCCCGGTAGATAGAATTCGAAAGCACAGGGCTACTGAGTTCAAGGCTATTGACAGTGATGATGCCGAGCAGGCTGAGTTTTTGCTCGATAATACCATTGGTGGAATATGCTATATCTCTGTTACGTGGTTCTGCCTACTATTGGTGGAATACCTTGGTTTCAGTTGTGCCGAGAGAACGGATTACTTGGGAATTCTTTCAAACTGAGTTCCGCAAGAAATATATTAGTCAAAGATTCATCAATCAGAAACGAAAGGAATTTCTCGAGCTCAAGCAGGGTTCTATAACAGTTATCGATTACGAGCGAAAGTTTGTCAGACTTAGTAGATATGCTCAGGAATGTGTTTCGTCTAAGGCTATCATGTGTAAACGCTTCGAAGACGGGTTGAATGAAGACATCAAACTGTTGGTGGGTACTTTGGAAATCAAAGAGTTTGTAGTGCTTGTCGAGCGAGCTTGTAAAGCCGAAGAGCTCTGTAAAGAGAAAAGAAAAGCTGATGATGGAGCTAGAGAGTTCCCTAAAAGATCTTCAGGAAAATTCTTTCACCAGTCATCAAAGAAATTTAGAGATGACTCAGGCTGATCTAGGAATACTTCGGGTTTTTCCAGACATGACCGAGATAGACCCTCTATGAGTGCGCGAGCCACCTCTGTTGCTAGTGTCGGCAATGATCGTCAGGACAGATCTGAGTGCAAACATTGTTGTAAATGGCATTCAGGAAGCTGTAGATTTCATGACCGCTCTTGTTTCAAGTGTGGATCAGCTGATCACTTTATCAGAGATTGTTCGAAATTAGCTGAACAGAATACTGATCCGAGTGGGAGACCTAGTAACACTGCAACATGCGGGTAATACTAGTGGAAATTAGAGAGGGACCAAAGATACCGCTGTACGTTCTGAAGCTCGTGCTCCTTCCAGAGCCTATGCTATACGCGCACGCGAGGATGCTTCTTCGCCAGATGTTATTACTAGTACTTTCACTCTTTTTGATACTGATGTTATTGCTTTGATTGATCCCGGTTCTACTCATTCGTATGTGTGTGAAACTTTGGCATCCAGTAAGACTCTACTTGTTGAGTCTACTGAGTTTATGATTCAAGTGTCGAATCCTTTGGGTCGTTATGTACTAGTTGACAAAATATGTAAGAAATGTCCCCTAATGATCCGAGATTCTTGCTTTCCAGCTGATTTAATGTTATTACCGTTTAACGAGTTTGATGTCATTCTTGGTATAGATTGGTTAATTGTGCATGATGTAGTAGTGAATTGCAAGCGAAAGACAATTGATTTGAGATGTTCAAATAATGAGATAATTCGAGTTGAGTCTACCGATTTGAATAGATTACCGGCAGTGATATCCTCAATGTTAGCCCAGAAATGTGTGAAAAAGGGGTGTGAAGCATATCTTGCGTATGTACTGGATAGTAAAGAATCAGAAAAGAAACTTGAGACTGTGCTCGTGGTTTGTGAATATCTGGATGTGTTCACCGAGGAATTACCTGGATTACCACCTATTCGGGAGATAGAGTTTGGTATTGAACTAGTACCAGGGACTACACCTATTTCGATAGCTGTGTATCGTATGGCACCAATCGATTTAAAAGAATTGAAATCTTAGTTGCAAGAGTTGACAGATAGAGGTTTTGCTCGACCGAGTTTTTCTCCCTAGGGTGCACCAGTGTTGTTTGTGAAAAAGAAAGACGGAACCATGGGAATGTGTATTGATTATCGTCAGCTTAATAAGGTAATGATAAAGAATAAATATCCGTTTCTGTGAATCGACGATTTGTTTGATCAATTGAAAGGAGCCCCAGTATTTTCGAAGATAGACTTGGGATCGGGTTATTATCAGTTGCAAGTTAGAGACTGTGACAGCCCAAAATTGACCCTAGTCGGGAAGTGGTTTCGGGACTGCTAAACCGAGTTGTAAAAATAATTAACCGTCATAATTGATGCTCATTATATGTACGTGTGCATGTGTGAAAATTTCGTGTTTGAATTTTGTTAATTGTAAGTGAATTTCATCAAATAGGACTTATGTGAGAAAATTTTAAAATGTGATAGGTCAATGCGTAAGGACCTATTAGTGCATGTGGAAAAAGGGGGGACTTGCATGTCAAATTCCCCCCCTAATGAGTAGTGGCCAGCCATGACAAGCATGGTAGACCAAGTGTGATGGGCAAGACATGTCATAGACATGTTGTGTTAGTGCATCATGAGTGGAAACATGTCACAAACATGTTATGTTAGTGATGTTAGAAAAAATAAAATAAGGAGCATGGGCATAAAATAATGAAAGGGAATATGATGGAAACAAAAAAAAAATGTGTGTGGTTGTCTCCCCCCCCCCACTGCCGTGAGTTAAAGAAAAGAAAGGAGAAAATTTTGTTCATCCTTTTTCATCTTCATTTGGCCGAAAATTCTAAGGAAGGAGGAAGGAGTTCTTGCTTCATGTTTGATTTGGAAGAGGATTTGGAGGAGGTTTGGCCATACTTATATCTAGATTAAGGTATGTTTGAGGTTGTGCCATGAGATTCATGCATGTTTTTAGTTGCTAGCTTGAGTTCTAATTAGCCCATGGTTCAAATCCTTGCTATGTCATGGGGATGATATTCGGCCTAGGTGGATTTTGTGTTAATGCCATTGCATGCTAAATATGAAGCTTGTTAATGATGCATGTGATGGTGGATTGATGATTCTTGAATCTCCTTTTTAGCATTTTTAAGTGAGCACATATGTGCATTGGTTGCTAGATGGGGAAGAATCGGCTAGCAAGTTGTGTGCTAAGGCCGAATATAACTTTTGTATGTTAATGAGCAATGCATGTGTTAAATTGATGGAAAGGGAGAGGATGCTTTACTAGTGTATATATGTGTGTATTAGCCAAGTTTTGAACTTGAAACAAGATGATATTTATAATCAATACAAGTAACCATACTTGTAGGAAGTATTAAGCATATAATCGGCCCCAACATAGACATGCATATTCGGCCATAGGAAGAAGATTTGGTGTTGCATGTATTCGGTTGGAGGCAAGCATATTGATGCTTTTGTCTTGGCTTAGAAAATTCGGCCAAGGGGGAAAATTAGCTAAAATGTTGAGTTTGATTCATGATTCCGTACATATGTGACTTTAATGTCTAATGTATAAATATGGGCTAAGTGCCTAGTGTTCCTCTTTTCGATGCTCAAATGATTAAATCAATTTATTTGTTTAATTAAGCTCAAGAGCAAAGGGGAACTAAATCCGATAAAGGGAAGGAAAAAGTGGTCGAATAGCCATCGGAATCGTTCGACAACATCCGAGGTAAGTTCTTGAGTAAAAGAGCTTAAATTAAGATTTGATTAGATCATGTTTTAAGCAAATCAAAATCATGCTCTTTGTGTGTGGCTATTGAGCCGAAATTACAAGAATGATAAGTGTCTTGTGTTTGAGTTTTGCTAACGAAAATGAAATACGAATGTGCCATGATTTATTGTTAAATGTGCATGGTTATTTGAATGATGTCCGGGCTAAGTCCCGAAGGCTTTGTGCTAAGTGACCATATCCGGACTAAGATCCGAAGGCATTTGTGCGAGATACTAATTCCGGGCTAAGCCCGAAGGCATTGGTGCGAGTTACTAAATCCGGGTTAAGTTCCGAAGGCATTTGTGCGAGTTACTAAATCCGGGTTAAGTCCCGAAGGCATTTGTGCGAGTTACTATAACCGGGCTATATCCCGAAGGCATTTGAACGAGGAGCTATACCCGGTTAAATTCCGAAGGTACGTGATTTGGGAATGAATGATCTTGCTGTAAAAATTTCAGTTAATACTCTAGAAACATCCCAACATTGAGGTATGTTTCGTATGTGCTTGAATTTAGTTGAGCCCTTACAAATAAGTATTCGCTCAGTTGATAAACGAGCTACCGGCCTTTGGCTAAGTTGATCTTTTGTATATGTACATAAGGGTTGGTAATGTGAAGCAAGTATGATATCGAAAATTTGTGCATATGAAATTATCCGTTTAGCTATATGAATGCTATACTTTTGTTGTGCTGGAATTCCTTGCTCAAAACTTACTAAGCATAAATTGCTTACTCCGTTTCATTGCTCCTCTGTTTTATAGATTTGGTTCTCCAGCTATCGGACTCGGGATCTTGAAGTCAAAGTCGCCCACACTATCAAAGCCCCCTTTTGGTACAATTTTGGTTGAACTTCGAAATGGCATGTATAGGACTACCCGTTGGTTGTGGGTCATGGACCCTTTGGACTTGTATAATTTTGGTTAGCCATGCGAAAATGGCTTATATATGTTTGAGTATAATGTTATAATCATTTGGTGTGTATATGCTTGACAAGGATTGGCCATGGGAATGGTTAATCACTATCATAAATTGTGCTATTTATGCTAAAAGGGCTAGTTGAATCATGGAAACTATGAAATAGGTAAAGTCTACCTTAAAGGCAGATGCTGACAGCAGCAGTGATGTAGATTTGGAAAATCACTAAAAATATCAGGAATGGAATTAAATAGTGAATAAATTATGTGAACCAACCTTGATGAATCTATTTTCATAGGAAAGTAACGAAACGATCATATGGACAGTATGTTGAGAGATATTCAGGTTCTCGTGAGACAGGGCCAGAACGGTTTCTGGATTCCCTGTTCCAACTTTGGAAATTCATTATAAATTAACCAGAGATAATTAGAAGTCATGCCATATATTTATAGATTCCTCTCTGAGTCTAGTTTCTATAGAAACAAACGGCATCAGTATTGAAGCTCTGTGCAGGGAGATATCCAAGTCGTATTGCGGAAAGGTCAGTGTAGTCGATCCCTGTAACATGGGAGACTTTGACTAATAAACTGTACTAATTGGCTCGACCAAAAATTCTAGAAAAAATTATGTAGATGGGAATATGAGTCTAGTTTCAGGGAAAAATCACGAAACTGATTTTCGAGTTGTGAAACTCAAGATATGATTTTTAAAGCGACTAGTACGCAGATTGGCAGTGTATGGGAAATATTTTTTATAAGGGGTTTAAAGTTTGTTAACACCTCGTGTTCGACTCCGGTGTCGGTCTCGGGTTCGGGGTGTTACATTTGATTGGTATCAGAGCTACGGTTTAGTCGATTCTAGGACTACCGTAATGCGTTGGGTCTAGCTATACATGCCATTTTATGTGATTATTTGATAGTGTGGTGATTTCTGACATTTGCAAATGTGTTTATTTATAGTAATGGATCCCGATCCCGACCGAGCGGTAGCTGATGATCTTGAGAGTGTAGCGCCTGCTCCCGCACAAGGGACAGCGCCGGCGGACTCTCAACCTAATGCTAGTAACTCGAACGATGAAGCTAGACAAGCTTTCTATAGCGTGATGAATGATTGGTTCAACCAATACATTCGAACTAATACGGCTGTTCCACAACCTCCATTCCCGACAAATACCACCCCTGCACCTACAATACCTCCGGTAACTGACCAAATAAGGTCAAATAAGCCCCCAGTTGACAGAATCCGAAAACATGGGGCTACTGAATTTAAGGCTACGGATAGCGACGATGCCGAGCAAGCTGAATTTTGGTTGGACAACACTATCCGGGTACTCGATGAGCTATCTTGTACACCCGATGAATGCCTAAAGTGTACTATCTCCTTGCTACGCGATTCTGCCTACTATTGGTGGAGTACTCTGACTTCTGTTGTGCCCCGAGAGCAAGTAACTTGGGAGTTTTTCCAAACTGAGTTTCGGAAAAAGTATATCAGTCAGAGATTTGTTGATCAAAAACAGAAGGAATTTCTTGAGCTTAAGCAAGGTTCTATGTCAGTTACTGATTACGAGCGAAAATTTGTTAGACTTAGTAGATACGCTCGGGAATGTGTTTCGTCCGAGGCTATTATGTGTAAACGCTTCGAGGATGGGCTGAATGAAGATATAAAAATGTTCGTTGGCGTTCTTGAAATACGAGAGTTCGTAGTACTTGTCGAGCGAGCTTGTAAAGCCGAAGAGCTTAGAAAAGAAAAACAAAAAGTTGATGAGGGAACTGGAGAGTTTCGTAAAAGATCCTTGGGAAAGTCTCTTCAACAGGCATCGAAGAAATTTCGAGATGATGCGGGCCAGTTTAGAGGCACTTCGGGCCTTTTTAGACGAGATCGTGATCGACCCCTGTGGGTACACGAGGCACTTCGGTCGCCAGTGTTGGGAATGAACGTCGAGACAGAACGAAATGTCGATATTGCGGTAAATGGCATTCGGGGAGTTGTAGATTCCCTGACCGCTCCTGTTACAAGTGCGGATCAGTTGACCACTTCATTAAAGATTGCCCGAGGTTGTCTGAACAGAATGTAAATCAGAGTGGGAAACCGGGTGCTACCACTGCTCGAGGTAGACCATCTGGAAATACGGGCAATGCTGGTGGTGGTTAGAGAGGATCTAGAGATGGTACGACCAGATCCGAGGCTCGTGCGCCTGCTAGATCTTATGCTATACGTGCCCGCGAGGATGCTTCTTCGCCTGATGTTATTACCGGTACTTTTAGTCTCTTTGATACTAATGTAATTGCTTTGATTGACCCCGGTTCTACTCATTCTTACATATGTGAAACCTTAGCATCCAGTAAAACTTTACCTATTGAGTCTACTGAGTTCGTAATTCAGGTGTCAAATCCCTTGGGTCGTTACGTGCTTGTCGACAAAGTGTGTAAGAAATGTCCCCTAGAAATTCGAGGTTCCTGTTTTCTGGCAGACTTGATGCTTTTGCCGTTTGATGAATTTGATGTTATTCTTGGTTTGGATTGGTTGACCGCGCATGATGCGGTTGTGAATTGCAAAAGCAAGACTATTGATTTGAGGTGCGCAAATAACGAAGTAATTCGAGTTGAGTCTACGGACTTGGAGGGGATGCCAGCTGTAATATCAGCAATGTTGGCCCAGAAATATGTAAGAAAAGGGTGCGAAGCATACCTTGCGTATGTACTTGATGACAAAGAATTAGAAAAGAAACCCGAATCTGTGCCAGTGGTTTGTGAATACCCGGATGTTTTTCCTGAAGAATTACCGGGTTTACCACCTGTTCGGGAGGTAGAGTTTGGTATTGAGCTTGTACCTGGGACTACGCCGATTTCGATAGCTCCATATCGTATGGCACCAACCGAGTTAAAAGAGTTGAAAGCTCAGTTGCAAGAATTGACGGATAGAGGTTTTGCTCGACCAAGTTTCTCACCTTGGGGTGCACCAGTATTGTTCGTGAAAAAGAAGGACGGAACCATGAGGTTGTGCATTGACTATCGTCAACTGAATAAAGTGACGATAAAGAACAAATATCTGTTACCGCGTATCGATGATTTGTTCGACCAACTGAAGGGAGCCTCAATGTTCTCAAAAATAGATTTGAGATCGGGCTATTATCAGTTGCGAATTCGAGAATCGGACATACCCAAAACTGCCTTCAGGACGAGATATGGTCACTACGAGTTCTTAGTGATGCCGTTTGGGCTCACTAATGCCCCTGCGGTATTTATGGATTTGATGAATCGGATCTTCAGACCATATTTGGATCGGTTCGTAGTTGTGTTCATTGATGACATCTTGGTCTATTCAAGAGATGAGACCGAACATGCTGAGCATCTGAGGCTAGTGTTGTAAATTTTGCGGGATAAGCAGTTATATGCTAAGTTCAGTAAGTGTGAGTTCTGGTTAAGAGAGGTTAGCTTCTTGGGTCATGTAGTATCCGCATCGGGTATTCGAGTTGACCCGAACAAAATTTCAGCCATACTTAACTGGAAACCTCCAAGAAATATTACTGAGGTTCAGAGCACTTGAAGTTAGTGTTACAGATTTTACGAGGTAAGCAATTATATGCGAAGTTCAGTAAATGTGAGTTATGGTTGAGGGAAGTTAGCTTTTTGGGGCATATTGTATCCGTATCGGGAATCCGAGTTGATCTGAGTAAAATTTCAGCTATACTCGATTGGAAGCCTCCGAGAAATGTTTCAGAAGTTCGAAGCTTTTTGGGACTTTTCGGGTACTACAGACGGTTTGTGAAAGGTTTCTCGATGATAGCAACACCTATGACAAAGCTGCTTCAGAAAGATATCAAGTTTGAGTGATCGGAAAAGTGCCAGAAAAGTTTTGATCAATTGAAAACTCTTTTGACTGAAGCCCCAGTGTTAGTTCAGCCAGAATTCGGTAAAGAATTTTTAATCTACAGTGATGCGTCTCTGAATAGTTTGGGCTGTGTGTTGATGCAAGAGGGTAGAGTTGTAGCGTACGCTTCGAGACAATTGAAGTCTCATCAGAAAAAAAATCTGACTCATGATCTCGAGTTAACTGCTATTGTTTTTGCTTTGAAAATTTGGCGCCACTATTTGTTAGGGGAAAAATGCCATGTGTTTTCCGATCACAAAAGTCTCAAGTACTTGATGACTTAGAGAGATTTGAATTTGAGACAAAGACGTTGGCTAGAATTATTGAAAGATTACGAGCTTTTCATTGATTACCATCCAGGAAAGGCTAACGTGGTTGCTGATGCTTTAAGCCGTAAATCTCTGTTTGTGTTGCGAGCAATGAATGTGCACCTGTCTGTGTCCGCTGATGATGTGTTAATAATGGAGTTAAAAGCAAAATCGTTATTATTGCAACAAATCCGTAAAGCTCAAAAAGTTGATGATAAATTAGTTGCAAAGCGAGAATTATGTGTTTCGAAAGAGGATTCAGAGTTTTTGATTGATAGCAATGATTGTTTGAGGTTCAGAAATCGATTATGTGTTCCGAGAAATTCAAAGCTTATTCCAATGATTTTGAACGAGGCTCATAACAGCCGAATGTCAGTTCACCCGGGTAGTACGAAAATGTACAACGATCTGAAACGTTAGTATTGGTGGCATGGTATGAAACGAGACATTTCTGACTTTGTTTCAAAGTGTTTGATATGACAACAAGTGAAAGCGAAACATCAAGTGCCTTTGGGATTACTTCAGCCAATTATGATACCCGATTGGAAGTGGGATCGAATCACGATGGATTTTGTATCTGGGTTGCCATTGTCTCCGAGCAAGAAAGATGCGATCTGGGTAGTGGTTGATAGATTGACAAAGTCAGCTCATTTTATTCCTGTACGTACGGATTATTCACTTGATAAGTTTGCCGAATTGTATGTTTCTCAGATTGTAAGGTTACACGGGGTACCCACTTCTATTGTGTTGGATAGAGATCCGAGATTCACATCGTGGTTTTGGAAGAAATTGCAAGAAGCATTGGGCACTAAGTTGCATTTTAGCACCGCTTTTCATCCCTAGACCAGTGGTCAATTCGAGCGAATTATTCAGATACTTGAGGATATGTTGAGATGTTGCATCCTTGAGTTTAGTGCCTCGTGGGAACGATACTTGCCTTTGGTTGAATTCACATATAATAATAGTTTTCAATCGAGCATCAAGATGGCACCTTACGAGGCTTTGTACGGTCGTAAATGTCGTACACCTTTGTTTTGGACCGAACTCAGTGAGAATAAAATTTACAGAGTTGATTTGATTAAAGAGGCCAAACAGAAAGTAAAAGTGATCCGTGAAAGTCTGAAAGTGGCATCAGATCGTCAAAATCGTATGCAGACTTGAAACGGAAAAATATAGAGTATCAAGTCGGAGACAAAGTGTTTCTTAAAGTTTCACCGTGGAAAAAGGTACTCAGATTTGGCCGTAAAGGCAAATTGAGCCCGAGATTTATCGGACCATACGAGTTTTCAGAACGGATTAGGCCAGTTGCTTATAAACTACTTTTGCCACATGAACTTGAAAAGATCCACGATGTTTTTCATGTTCCGATGCTCCGTTGGTATAGATCCGATCCTTCTCATGTAATTAATCCATCAGAAATTGAAATTCAGTCTGATTTGAGTTTTGAAGAAGAACCAGTTTGTATTTTGGCTCGTGAAGTAAAAGAACTACGAAATAAGAAAATCTCGTTAGTGAAAGTACTGTGGCTCAAACACGGGGTTGAAGAAGCGACTTGGGAGCCAGAGGACTCAATGAAAGAACGTTATCCTAACCTTTTCACTGGTAAGATTTTCGAGGACGAAAATTCCTAAGCGGGGGAGAGTTGTGACAACCTTGATTTGACCCTTGATTTCGGGACCACAAAACCGAGTCATAAAAATAATTAGATGTTATATTCTGTGCTTATTATATGTGAAAGTGCATGTGTGAAAATTTCATGCTTTGATTTTTTCATTTGTGAGTGAAATTCTTAAATAGGACTTATGTGAAAATTTTTGAAAATGTGATAGGTTAATTTTGTAGTGGCCAAATAATTTATGGTGTAAAATAGGTGGATTTGCATGTCAAATTTCCCACTTTAATGAGTAGTGGCCGACCATAATGATGGTGATAAATAAAATATGCTTTTTAAATTAGCATTATTAAATTTGATGGCTTTATTATCATAAAATAAAGATAAATAAAATAACAAAAATGAGGTAAAGGAAAAAGCTTGTTCATCTTTGTTCTTCATAGCCGAAATTAGGAGAGGAAAAGAAACTCAAGCTACATTCGGTCACTTTTGAGTAGGAATTAAGGTAAGAAATTCATGTCAGTTTTTGAAATTTTAGCATAGTTTAAGCTAGATACAAAGTCCCTTACTTAGCCCATGTTAAAATTTTGAATTTGGTGGTGATATGAGTATTCGGCTATGGAAGATGTTAAAGAGAATGGTTGTTGTCTTTATGTTTTAATGAATAATTGTGAATGGGTGATGTTTGAACTATTTTAATGTTCATATAGGTGGTTTGAATGATAGAAAAGTCATCTTGTGTGTTTGTGAAATTGCCGAATGTGAACTTGGATAATATTAAGTAATGTTTGTGTTTTAAAATGATGGAATGGAGTGGATGCTTTGGATGAGTTATGCTCAATTATAAGTTGAATTTAAAGCTTGATAAATTGCTCTTAATAATCCAGTTAAATTTGCTCTTAATATTTCTGATAAAATTTGCTCTTAATAATTCTGGTTAAATTTGCTCTTAATATTTTTAGTAAAATTTGCTCTTAATAATTCCGGTTAAATTTGCTCTTAATATTTTCGGTTAAATTTGCTCTTAATATTTCTGGTTAAATTTGCCCTTATTGTTTCCGAATAAGTTACTTAATTAAAGAAAATTTTAAAGTACTTAGTTAATTGATATTAGGTTAATGGTGTGTGTATAAATTAATATAAACTTTGTATATGTACTAAAGGTTGTAGATGAATTCGACCTTGCGAGAAATTTTGGTATAAAATGCTTGAATGTTCACAGGTTATTGCTTTAATGACTGAATGTGTCCATGGCTAATGCATGGACTAGTTGATCAATATGTGTTAAAAAGGAAACGTAAATAAATACCTATTTGATGAGCTATATATATATATTTTGCTACATGGTAAAGATATATATATATATATGAAAATTTGATAAGCCTTATGAGTTTTGTGTTTGTGTATGTGAGCTATGTATACAATGAATATTCGACTATAAGCTAGCTTGATGGAACCTTAATAAATTAAATTTTGTTTGAATTAGCTCAAGAGCATAGAGAACCAAGGTTGGACAGGGGAAAAGAGAAAGTAGTTGAATAGCCGATCCGAGACTGTTCGAAAATATTCGAGGTAAGTTTTAGGTAGTTAAATATAAATAATATTTGATAATGACATGATAGAGTATGAGAATTAAGTATTACTTGTCATATATGTATATGGCCGAATGGCAATTGTAACAGAAGTAAAATGTGATATGTTTTTATGATCAAATGATAATGTTAGATGAATATGAGTAAGATGTTATGTGTAAACTATCTAATGATAAATGTGAGTGATGAAATAAAATAAAAGTGAATAAAATGTAGGATGATATATTCGAATGATGCTTGTACCTAATGTGGTGTGATTGTGTTATATGAAACTTGTTGAATTGAATATCGTGCAGTACTATTCGGGCCTTTGAGCCTAGCAGGCTATAATGCCGGTGATATACTATTCGGGCCTTTGAGCCTAGCAGGCTATAATGCTGGTGATATACTATTCGGGCCTTTGAGCCTAGCAGGCTATAATGTCGGTGATATACTATTCGGGCCTTTGAGCCTAGCAGGCTATAATGCCGGTGAAATGATATCGGGCTTCGAGCCTAGCAGGCGAAATGCCAGTGAATAAATTCGGGTTTAAAACCTAGCAGGCTGAATGCCAGTGATTTGATAAAAGTCTAAAACTAAGATACCTCGTGTTAGAACGACAAATGAATACGTTCAATACGATAAGTTGGTCAGGTACGTATTATGTACTTATATGTGAGTATGATTTGAATTGAATCATAAGTGTATAATGTGATACATATGTGAATAAATGTTATATCTATATTTATGATCATGATATATTCGGTCAAGGTGTGAAAGTATACGAAAATATTTGATTTATTTATGCCATATGAATTCAGATTAAGTGAAATTAGAATGCAAATTGTGCATTATGTGCTTGTGTATATTCGGCCAAATGGTAATATATCTAGAAAATGACCTCTTGAGAAATTGAATAATTGATGTATAATTGAGTTCATTTGTGCATTGCTTAAAACTTACTAAGCTTATGAAAGCTTACTCTGTTTGTTACGTTTCTCTTTTTTATAGATTGTTGACTCCAGTCACCTGCTCGGAGAGGGATCGTCAGTAACTCGTCACACTATCTATCTTTTTTTGGTATTACTATATTTTGGAGCTAGTATGGCATGTATAGAATAGACTTAAGTGACTTATATTTTGAGATGTTGTTGTATATAAGCCATGTGAATATGGCAACTTTTGAATGTCGATATAAGTCTGAATTTCGATCTTTGATTGTGTTTGACTATGCATATAATTGCTAATGAAATTATGTATATGTGAATGTACAAATGTAGTGTTTTGGTTTGGTAACTCTTTATAACCCTCTCCGGTGACGGTTACGGGTTATAGGGGTGTTACAAGCTATGCGACTCCAAATTAAGAACCGCTAATTTTCCCAGAAACTAAACTCAAATATCTTCTTACCATAAAATTTTCAGAATTTTTGGTCTAGCTAATAAGTACAGTTTATTCTTCAAAGTCGCCCATGTTTCGCTATCTGATAGTTCCAACTTCTCTATGCTAAAAATTAATTATCTCTTCATACAAGATTTGGACAATGCTTCCATTTGTTTCTTTTGAAAATAAACTCATTAAGGATTTTAAAAATATAAATTATAACCCATAATTATTTTTTTAAAATTTCTAGTTATTTTCCTAAGTTAGAACAAGGGATTCCAAACTCATTCTGACTCTATCTCACAAGAATTCAAATATCTCATAATATGAAATTCTTTTGCTTATACCGTTTCATTTATATGAAAATAAACTCAATAATATTTTATTTCATATCTTATTCAACCTCTAAATCGATTTACACAATTTTTAGTGATTTTTCAAATTTACACAACTGTTGTTGTCCAAAACTATTTTATTACAAATTTCACTCTTACATAATTTCACTTACTTCAATCCATCTGACCATAAGTTCACTCAACTAGTACTACACGTGTGTTCTCACAACGGATCATTCGTATCTTTTCTATTCTGAAGGTCCAACCGGGAAATTCCTCACTTTTCAACATTTTACGAATTCATTCATAATCAATTCCAATTCATAATTTAGATCAAGTGATCATTCAATATGCAACCACATCTCATATAATAATAAAATATTATAACATAAATAAAAACAATATATTATTTACATACAAAATTACCTTCCTTTTCACTCTTTCACAAGTTATCCAACTTAGTAAAACATCATTTTATATCAAATTCTCAATATATTCAGCTATTATATAGCAAGCCATCAATGATTGAACCATCAAACATTTTATGTGCTACTAGTCATATATCATTGTTCTCACAAAATTTATATACCATTCTTTCATCACTTTTCAATATATTAAATCATGCCATTCGTGCAATAATAATATAGAATTTTCAATTCCAATATAGCATTGCAATATTATTGACACATGAACTTACCTCAACACCAAAAAAGCAAAAAGGAACCTAACTGTCAATTTTTCATTTTTCACCCGATCTAAGTCCAATCCTCATTTTCCATGATCTATAATATTACATTTAGTCAAATTATTAGTCACATTATTTAATGTGATCCAAAAATCACATTTTGGAAAAATTATGTTTTCTCCCCTAAACTTTGTCAAAATTACACTTTTGCCCCTAGGCTCGTAAAGTGATTTTTATTCAATCTTCTCACTCTATAGGCCTAGAAGAACCACTTTCATAACTGTCACAAACAAAATCACTGAGTCTAGAAGCAGCTCTCTTCAAGTTGGTGCCAAACAAAAGGCTTACTGTATATAATGATTCAAATCGAATTATCTCGCAATCTCTTGGAACATGGAAAGTTATAAATGAGAAGCAGCAGCTACAACAACAAAAGAAAAAGCCATTGCGCCACTCGGACTATAATCCAAAATTTATCTGATAGTCTCGCTACACACCTCTATCCAATCAAGGCTTTCACTTCCATTTCTTTCCTTCGAGGAGAAAGTCTTACTAAAGCTTTTGAAGGCATTACACCGATGTTAGCAAGAAGGAGGCTTGGTTGCAAGAGGGAGCTCTTTGACATCATTAGTGAAGCCAGTACCCTAAGTTAATAGCATAAAATCCTTCTCACAGAATTTCGATTACCCTAAGGCAAGTAAGTGAAATCTGCACTGGGGAAGGGGAGGAAAGGCTACTAAGGCAAGTGGGGAAGAAAATCAATAAAGAATAGAAAGAATAGGTATCGAATGCTGCAATTGAATCAACTCTTGCCCAATCAGCTCTTGTGCACTCATTGGCTATTCTCAAAGAAGCTGCTATTGAGGAAGCATCCAATAATTCTTTTTCCTGCCTAATCTACCCGAACGAGCTTGCTAATCAGATATTTCGTAACCGATAGGCGAGCCAGACCGACTGAACCATCATACATTGACCGAGACAAGCCATCGAAGGAGATTGAATTCCCGAAACAGAGCCCAGGCAGTTTGAAACTCTTTTTCTTCGACTGGTGGTATCAGTTCCCTACTTTCCTTCATTCCTTGCAGCTATTTATGCCTTACTTTCTTAGCTCCTTTCCTTCTTAGTTAATCGAGTTAGTTAGTCAGTCGAGTAGCCTAGAGACTGAGCAACATTGCCATTTCTTCTTTCCTATCTATATCTAGTCAATCGATTTGAAACCCTTCTACTTGTGAGCTAAGTTTCTTCTTCTTCTAATGGCATTAGCTTCGATGGAGTTAGTCCATGCTTAAGAGCGAGTTTCTTTCCTGGAATTGGCTTTTCAACTTCATTGTTAGTCGAGCTTCAACTCCAATTTTTCAAAACCTTCTTTTCTTGGCCGAGCTTCCATCTAGACTACTTGGGTCAGTGCGCTTCGCTGGACTCACGAAGAATCCTGCAGAACCTTTCCAAGGCTCTACTTAACAAGGTCAGTCTATTTAACGATATTTTTGTTAAAAGAATGAAGCCTGGAATGAATCTGATATCTTTTCCTTCTTCACCTACTGGTTGAACTAATAACAACCTCTGCTATCTATCTCTAAGCCCTCTGTAATTCTAGCTGTCTTAAGTGCTCTAATCACTGAAGCCTAAGTAAGCCCTAAAAACCCTTACAGACCAGTAACAGCCTAAACACCACTATTCCTTTATTAACTTCATAGTCTTCTTTTGCACGAGCACGAAAGTAACTAGCTTACATGTTGATACTTCCTTCCCCGCCTATCACTCTGGATTTGTAACACCCCGAACCCGAAACCGACACCGGAGTCGAACACGAGGTGTTAACTGACTTTAACCCCTTATAAAGTTTATTTTCCAGACACTACCCAATCTGTGTACTAGTCGTTTTAAAAATCATATCTTGAGTTTCGTAACTCGAAAATCAGTTTCGTAATTTTTCCCAGAAACTAGACTCATGTGCCCATCTATGTATTTTTTTTCTAGAATTTTTGGTCGGGCCAATTAGTACAGTTTATTAGTCAAAGTCTCCCATGTTGCAGGGGTCGACTACACTGACCTTTGCCCATTACGACTTGGATATCTCCCTGCACGGGGCTTCAATACTGATGCCGTTTGTTTCTATGAAAACTAGACTCAGAGAGGAATCTGTACATATATGATACGACCCCTAATTATCTCTGGTTAATTTATAATGAATTTCCAAAGTCGGAGTAGGGAATCCAGAAACCGTTCTGGCCCTGTCCCACAAAAATCTGATTATCTCTTAATATACTGCCCATATGATCTTTTCGTTACTTCCTCATGAAAACAGACTCATCGAGCTTCGATTACATAATTTATTCATCAATTAATTCCACTCCTACTATTTTTAGTGATTTTTCAATCTCATGACACTGCTGCTGCCAGCATCTGTTACGAAAGTAACTAGGTCCATTTCATGCCTACCCTTGATCCAACTCAATCGAACATTCGTGCCATTTTCGCATGGCTTAAAGTTTACATGCCAAAGTTCAAACACAATGTAATAGCTTATACATGCCAAAATGTTCTTCTAAGCCAACTAAGAAGAAAGTACCAAAACTTGCTATCCGGTGTGATGACTTCGATGACGGCCTGACCCCGCAAAAATAGATGAGTCCAAGCAACCTATAATGGGTGACAAGGAAACACCGAGTGAGTTTATAACTCAGTAAGTCATAAGCAATGCACTACCATCCATCAATAACATTATCACAAGAGGAAACAAAATGGAACGAGACAATTTACTCCATCCATACCGAACCATACCATAGTTCCTCCAACCTATCGATTCAGTTTCATATCAATTCATGCAATCACATTCCATATACTCATCAATAGGACATTGAAGCATTTTCATAAATCAATTTATTTTCGTTACAATCAAACGACTAAACGGCCTTTCACCCATCCTACGATAAATTTTATGTACGTGACTTCAAGTATATTTGTCACATAGGTTCAAACTTACCGAGCTCAACACCAAGTATAAGCATAGCACCTATTAGCCATGTACTCAAGACACTTACCCGATCCGCTGTCCGCGATCGACTCAATAGTGTCGCACACATAGTGTCCATAATGATTCACGAATGTATATTGAGTCCGCACACTCAGTGCTATATAATCAACTCGCACACTTAGTGCTACGTAATCAAATCGCACACTTAGTGCTACATAGTCAAACTCGCACACTTAGTGCCGCATGGTCAATTCGCACACTTAGTGCATCATATTCATTTCGCACACTTAGTGCAACATAGTCAAATCGCACACTTAGTGCTGTACAATTTAATCCCGCGCACTTAGTGCCAATCTCATGGTCATAAATGGTTATACCCGCACGTTTAGTGCCGAGATCAACAACTCAGTACATCTTACCTCTTTTCTTTTCATTCAACAATTTCATCATCACATACGTACATGCACATATATATATGTATATTTATTCATTCCATTCAGCATCAATACATAAACATTATGACCATTTGAAATAATACCAACTACATGCTTAATGACTTACCTTGTGTTGGGTAAGACGGTTCTAACTCGGCTACTCAGTGATCTTTTCTTTGCCTTTGCTTGATTCTCCTCCTTTAGCTCCTTGAGCTTAATCAATAATTCACTAGTTTAACCATCTTGTTAAACATTCATAATTCAATTACACATGCTTATGTATGTTTGTATATTCGGCAACCATCCTCACTAATTACTCATGTTGATGGCCGAATGGATGTATGTGTGTACAATGTCAACTATAACATCATGTAATCCCACATATGACTACATTTCTTAAGTTCCACATCTTAATGCCCATTATACATAATCAAATTTAACATCATATATATATTTACTCATGTGGCCGAATATACATACTCCCATATAATATCAAGTACTCACTTTAAGTATATTGCCGAATATACTTAATCATACACACACCTAACCAAAATAATTTCTAAAATCTTTATATCATTTATAATACATCTAATTATCCTTTTTCACATTATCAACTCAAATCACATACATTATTTACTATAACATCTTTACATTCGGCATTGGTGTCAACCATAGTAGCCGATTCTTCCTACTTTGTACCCATGCATCTATTAATCCTTAGTTGGTTCAAGCACTTCACACACTAGGATTCATCAAATTTTTAACAAGAAATAAAATCTCTAATCCTCAAACTACCATGGCCGAACCTTCATGGAGTTGCTAAGACTCCTCATTTCTACTTCTCACACACTCTCACATCCAAACCCTTTTATTAAACACCCAAAGTCAACCATCTCCTTACCTCATCGCCAAAGACATCAAAATACCAACCAAGAACGTAACATTCATGGCCGAATGTCATCTCCATCATTTAACAAAGTTTGAACCATGGCTAGGTAGATTTTGAACTTACAACTTAAAATATACATGAATCTCAAAGAATAACATTAAACATACCTCAATCTAGTTACATGCATGGCCAAACTTCCTCCTAATCCTCTTCCTTAGGATTTTCGGTCAAAAGAGGTTGAAAAAGGATGAACAAAACCTTTCTTTTCCTTTCTTTAGCTCACGGCAATGGGGTGTATGCATGAGACCATTATTATTTTTTTTTCTTTTTTTTTTTATCACCCTTCCTTTCATTATTTAATTATCATGCTTATTATTTTATTTTCCTTACCATACATCACTAACACAACATGTTGGTGACATGTTTCCACCCATAGCATGGCCGGCCACTACATATTAGGGAGGGGGAATTTGACATGCAAGTCCCCTTTTTCTTCCACATGCACTAATAGGTCCTCATGCATTGACCTATCACATTTTAAAATTTTCTCATATAAGTCCTATTGACTAAATTCACATGCAATCGACTAAATCGAAGCTTGAAATTTTCACACATTCATGATTACATATTCTAGACAATAAACATCACATTCAAACCTTTCGGTGACTCGGTTTAGCGGTCCCGAAACCACTTCCCGACTAGGGTCAATTTTGGGCTGTCACAGGATTAGTGGATTTAGATGCCTTGTCCAATCCAGATTTTGAGTCAGTCTATATCCATCCTTTCCTTTCACAACATTTGGTTGGATGAGTCAATTCTAGAACTCGATTTCGAATCCATCCTCCCCTTTTATAGGCAGACCTTACTCCACTAAAGAACTTCTAATTTGGAAACTCTTTCCTTCCTAGAGCAGAGGGATTACTCCGCAGAAGTAGATGGGATGTGAACGGGGAGCTGGGTGCTTACAAGCCAACGTCTACTTCTCCCTCTTTGTTTGGGTGGAGATGTCGATACAAGAAGTGTTGTGGCTTTGGTGGAAGGATGGGAAGTTCGGTAGATAGAGTCTCTTTTAGTTTGGGATAGAATTCGCGATCCGTTGTTTTGGGATAGACTGGATCTCTTGGTTCGAATCCTTCTTCGTATGCTTCCACACGGATTTGAAGAATGCCTATGATAATGCCTATGCCGTAAACCGCCTAGCCACCCCTCCCATTATTTTAAATAGACAAAAAGACGTTGTCTTCGATCGGGACAGGATCAACAGCTCTTTTTTCCTTTACGCTTTTCTGCCTACTTCTTCTTATATCTAGACTTCTCCTGCTACCCGGATCGATGTGGGAAGTTCCCCTACTGAAAAAACTCAAGAAAGGTTGCTCAGCCCCGACTTCCCTAGGCCCTTCGTTTAACTCACCTTTTGGCGACTACACTTCCTACGATATAAAAACCTTATTCGTAACCAAAGCTCCCTTCGTACTCGTTGACCAGGCTACTCACTCTGTTGCAGATTGGGATTTAGCATGCTGAAGGTAGAGAGACCAGAGTCCATGTAAGACAGAAAAGAGGTAGTCTTTTCTTCTTTCGATGGGCCCTTACTCCATCCCACACAGTGTATTACTCCACTGAATCATCTTTCTTTGCTTGGAATTCCTGTGTTCAGCCCGCGGCTGAAGTAGAGAACCGCACATCTTCCCTCGAGCAAGGAGAGGGTCTGAGAGCACATAGAGGAGCAGTCCGTTTATAAGGAATTTCTGAGGGATTGCTTTCAGTTGGATCAAGCTCTCATACTGATCGAAGGAATGCCAATCTCTCTTTCTTTTCTGAGAAAGTACTCTTTTTCTCTTTGTTGCAAAGTCGTCTTATGATTCTAAATTCCCTTCTTGAAGGTTGCGTCATCAGAGAAGGTCCTTGTTCTGTTCTAGCAATCAGAGTGATGGCTTCTCATCCTCGACAAAGCAATGTTCAGTTTCTGAGACAGTTGAAGAAAAACTCTAAGTCTCAGGTGATGTAGATAATCAGTCCAAAGATAGAAGGTGATCCTAATTACATTGAACCAACCCATGGTTATAGTTAGACTTATGGAGAAGGATATTATGCTTCTTCACTACATCCAGATGGATATGCTAAAGCAAAGGGTGCAGGAATATCAGATACAAAGGTAGAGACTATAAGTAAAGAATCAGATAGGGTAAAAAAGGGAGTCATTCCTACACCTGGAGTTGGTCAGAAGATTTCTGAAATAGATCCACTTTTGACAAATTAGCGTGATCATATTTCTTATAGGTATAGGAAGAGAATGCGTGAGGAAATTTCAAAGGATAATGGTGGTTTTGAAGTGAAGTCTTTTATCGTGGTTATGAGAAATTTTGTTTTACTCGCAGTGCCACAGGTATCACTTATAGAGAGTGGGCACCAGGAGTCAAGTGGGCAGCCTTTATTGGGAATTTACTGCCTGGGGTCCTCCAAAAGCATACTCTTTTACTATGGTTGCTTGTTGATTAATTCGGCCTTACGAGGGAAAATTTCCACTGTTAACCAAAGCACTAATCTCTTTTAAGCGTTAACTCTTAGCAATACTTCACCATTACCGCCCTGCCCAAGGCAATCCAAATTGAAAGTAGGAACGGAACCATCGTTTTTTCCCCCTAGAAAATCTTTCTACGATGCTTCTGGGCTCTAAGGAGTGGGGCATGGGAAAGGAAGACTTTGGCTGCTAGGATAGCTAGGCTAACTGCTAAGAGATCAAATGTGAAGGGAGTGAGACCATATTAAGATAAAGTGCAGTAAACAAAGTTCCAGATTTCTTATTTAGTATAATTGCCTCTTTTCTGCCTGAGCAACTAGGATAGGAAACCTAAATGCCGTAGGTGCTCTTGCTTCTCTGGAAACTGCTCCGGCGAAGGTAGGTCAAATGTTTACTTGTTAGAGTCAGGCTAAAGCTAGCACATCACTTAAGACAGCAAGAGACAGATAGAGTGGCTAACTTTTTTTGTGTTAAATTACTTTTCAAGGGTATTGACATAGTCCCCTATTAGGGACTCTTCAATCTTGTTGGATGTTTAAATAGAATACAAAACTTCTCCAAGAGCCTGTACAGAGAACTTAATCCAAGCTAGAATCGAGTGTTTGATCCCAGAGGGGAGGGGGTATCCTTTCATATCTTCACTCGTGAGACACATGTAATACGAAGAGAACCCTTTTGATTGTTTGGCAAAAAGATCTCCCAGACGCCAAAATCATTCTGAGTCATAACATCAGCATTTTTCTTACAATTGTAAAAATTCCCAATAAAGAATTCCCAATAGTCAATCTATTAACTTAGATTGGTATCCCAATAGGAAAAGCATCAATAAGAAAGGGTGAATCACCCATAAAAGCTATGGAAGTAGGGGTTTAAGTGAAGAATAGCCCTGCGGAGTTAAGTTGAGAAGTAATAAGCAGCTTAGAAAGCTTCCTTACTAAGTTGCAACTTATTATCCGATTTGCCTTGACCCGGATCACATAGCATTAGTGGAGTGATAAACAAAGCTACAGGAAAGATCTTCTCGATTACATAAGAAAGATAAAATAATGTTTGTTAGGTCTCTTGAGGCTACTTCTAGTGGTGAGACTGAAAAAAGAATGAGCATTGACTCTAATCGGCGGAAGATTGATCAATTCTTTTATAACCACTTTCTCCTCTAAGTCAGGTGAAAGTCAACCCTTCATGTTCATGCCCCACAGTCTAATAGATGTCTCAAAGAGTGGAACACCCTTTTATACCATTTTTACAACTTTTACAAAATGATCCTTTCGGACATTTTCATCGAAAATCGGTTAGTAAAAGTCATTTATTTAACACCCAACACTCATTTTCTACCATTAGACATTAAAATGCATGCATGTCACACATGGTTCAACTTTTAAACATGAACCCTAACTCAAATTAATGGTAGAAATAAATAAATCTTATTACGGTGACTGTAAAAACGTAAAATCATTAAAAACGGGGCTAGAACGGAATTACAATCGAGCTTGGAAGCTTGAAAAACCCTAGCCATGGTTTCTCCATACAAGTTTCGGCCAAGAGGTTGAAGATGGACAAAAATTGGCTTTTAATTTTATTTTTAATTCATTTTAATAACTAAATGACCAAAATGCCCTTAATGAAAAACTTTGGAAACATGCCTAACCATGTCCATTTTTGTCCACCAACTTAACCAATGGTCTAATTACCATATAAGGACCTCTAATTTAAAATTTCATAACAATTGGACACCTCTAGCATGTAGAACTCAAACTTTTGCACTTTTTTACGATTTAGTCCTTTTGACTAAATTGAGCTCCCAAACGTCAAAATTTCGAACGAAATTTTCACTAAATCATTCCGTGAAATTGTATACCATAAAAATATAATAAAAATAAAATTTTCCTCATCGGATTTGTGGCCCGAAACCACTGTTCTGACTAGGCCCAAAATCAAGATGTTACAGAATTTATCCCAAAGAGATTAAGGATATCCTATGAGAGTAACACACTTATGATAAGGTCATTGGATGAATACTGATCGAGTTGCTTTCGAATGGTATGTCATTAATGAGAGCTCAGTTACGATACTATAGTTGAATGACTTCATGACTAAATGAGTTTATAATTAATAGGAGAAAAGTTAGAAGTTGATTATAAATCATTTGAACCCAAATCACATATGTCCAATCGGTCCCTCGGCTAGCTTATTGAAACTAGAAATGAATTTCATGTTGAATCAAATGAATAGAAATGGTAAAGTTTCAAAAATTAGAAACATTCTGAAATGAATGTGGTTTTCTCCTAAATAGAAATGACCTGGAAAATTAATTTATGGTTTTTTAATTATTAAGTAATTAATTAATTAATTAATTGAAGTTCAAAATAGAATTAAATTAATTGGTTAGAGCGAACCCATCGAATGTAGAAATATTAAATATATTTTCCCATTGATTCTTTTACAGTAAAGTCGTCATGATTTTAACGGAATTAGAATTGGGTTGAGAAAATTATTTAATTGAGAAATTTATTTATTTAAATTAACTTTTGATGTTTATTTTGGAAAATATAAAAACATGAATTGGGTTAGATTGAATTATAAAGTACTGGGTTAAAAGTCCAGGAAGTACTTATAATTGGACCGGATATAGGAGAGGCCAAAAAGCTCCCATGTTATTACGTGAGACAACAAACCCTAGTATATTTAACTAGGGTCACCCCTCACTCTCCTAGTTAGACTAAGATTTTGTTTTTCAATTGAAACAGACTCCTACTAATTCAATAAGAGTTTTAATTCTCCCTATAAATGGATGGCACCAATAGGGCTAAATACAAAAATTTTGAGATATTGTTATTCTGGCTGAAAATAGAGAGAATTTATTTTCTAAGTATAAATTTCATTTTCTGGAATAGCAATTCTATTGGTTTCTATTGAAGAGAGATTTGTTTTCCCATTGAAAGTAAAGTAAATAATTTTTGGTTTTATGTTTGATTCGAATTTGTTCAAGCCCACACTCGAAGAAATTCATGGTACGAGAATTGTGGAGAAGGCCATTTGGTTAAAAGCCAGGAATGACAAGGATTCGTCTAGTCAAAAACACTGATGTGATTTTGGTAAAAGGTTTATTGTTATAAATATCACAAACCGACCCAATTTTCAAAATTCTAAATTTTCACTATGCAAGAAAACCATTTTCAAACTAGATTTTTTTCAATAGTTTATTCTTTTTTAACTCTAATGGATAAGCAAATACAAGAGAAATTTAATAAATATTAGGCTGAGTATGCTTTGGTATTGTCATGTTCTGCTATTTTAGATTCCCGTTACAAGTTAAACTATGTGCGATATTGCTTTACTAAAATTTGTGATACTCATGCTTCAGACTTTATGCAAACCATTCTTAGCAATCTTAAACTCTTGTTTGATGAGTATGTTAAGAACTCCAAATCCACATCTTCCTCTTTGGATGGGAGTTCCAATCTTTCGGATAATGATCTTGGTGATTCCAGGTTGCATCAATCCAATTTTAATAAGGTTGATTTTGGAGGAGATTATGATGAGAGTGATGATTATAAATGATACTTAAGCAAATCCAATACTAAGAGTGAAAAGCCATAGTTGGACCTTTATTTGAAAGAACCATAGCTTGAGTTGAATAATAAAATAGATGTATTGGATTATTGGAGCAAAAATTCAATTCGATATCATGAGCTTTCATTATTGCCTCATAATCTTTTCGCAATTCCAATATCGACTGTAGCTTCTGAGTCTGCTTTTAGCATGGGGAAGAAATTTATCACACTTTTGAAGAGTTCACTTAAACCAAAAACAATTCAAGTCATTGTTTGCTTTGATGACTAGATGCGAGATAAAGGATTTTCAATGAGTAATTATTATTCTTGTTTTATTGTTATAATTTTATAGCATTTCATCAATTCTATTATCTAACTATTTATTCTTATTTCATATTAGGAATGGATTGTGAGAATGACGAGGGCAATTATTTTTCGAATGCTTTCTAGTTTACCTTCTTAATTGTTAACAATTTAATTTTGTTAATGATTTATATCTTATTATAAAATTAAATATGTTGATCAGTTGATATATATATATACATATTTTGGTTAGTTGATTATATTGTGCAGGTTGTCGCTTCTATTGCTGTTTTTGGTGCTATATATATTTGTTGTTTATAGCTTGTTATATATAGTTGCTATTTTTAGTATTATTTCACTGCTATTACTCTATTGTATTTAATTTTCTTTCGTTGCCATTTTTTTATGTTCATTGTCATTTTGCTTTCATTTCGCTATTATATTGCTGGTATTTTGTTGTTATTGTTTAGTTATTGTTTAACTCTTGTTTTGTTGTTAATTTTACTATTATTTTAAAGGCATTTGTTTGCTAACTTGCAATTATCTTAATGTTATTTAAGTATAATCATTTTTTTTAATGTAGTTTCAATTTGTTGGAAAACATTTATCTAAAAAAATTAATGCAAGCGGGCTCGGTCGGAGCCATGATTACGTTTACCAGAGAATGATCAAAGATTATTTTAATTGATGATAAAGTAATATAAAATTATGATTTTTGTAATTTTTTAAAGTTGTTTATACTGTGGGAAACACTCTTAGAATAAATTCATTTTTTTATCTATTTGTTATTTGTTTAATGCAGGTGAAAAATATTTTATAGGTTTGTTTTGAAATGTAAATAAAATTCCATCAATTATTTTTTTATCTCTACTATTAAATATATTTATTAATTTAATTTAAACATTTTCCATAATTGTCATGAACTATTATTATAATTGTTGCATGTTACTTTACCTTATTTTTCTTATTTTTTCAAATTAATATTATAGTTTACTATAAGTAACAATAATTTAAAATAAATTATTTAAAAACTAATTAAAAATTAAATGCACAAAACACTTACAAACATTAGAAACTAATCTATATTAAAAGAGACATATAATTAGACACCACTATAATTATTATACAACAAATTGAATATTGACCATATACATGCAAAAACATTAATAATAATAAAAGGCACGTAAGATATAAACTAAATTAAAAAATATTAAGGACAAGGACTGAATCAAAAAAGATTAAAATTGTGAATTAATGATGGAACTAAAACAAAATTTAAAGCTAAGGGACCTAAATGGAAAATATCCTCAATTACAAAATATCATCTTCCCTCCCTATGTGAATGATAGAATTTGGCCGATTCAATCTTAACTCGATTGGTATAGTCATAATTGCCAATGCAAGAGGACATTGATTTGAGTGTACTGAAGTGCATTATTCTCTTATTTATGGGTTGGAAAAGGGCTATGGATAATTTTAGACATTATATTAAAAAAAGCAGATATGATTAGGACTTATAATAAGATTGTTAAAAAAATAATGAAACTTGACCATTGAGTGATTGTGCGACTTAAAAATGCTTCTTTTTCATTTTTTTAATGATTTGATTGGTATTTAAGGGTAAAGTCCTGTACTTTGTGTGATTTTCCATTTTTACTGTGATATATAATAGTCATAATATTTTTTTGGCCCTCCAACTTTACCAAAAAAATTATTTTAGTCCTCTATTTAATTGTTTTTCTTTTTTAGCTCTTGAACTTGTATTTTTTGTCAAATCACCCTAAAATTGATGGAAAAGATAATGTTTGTTAATTTTGCTAACGTGATATACAAGTGAATTGCCACGTAGACGACACATCAGCATTTAATTAATTTTTTAAAAAAATTATATTTTTTTAATAACTTTAATAATTTTTAATTTTAAAAAATAATTTTATAATATTTAAAATTTTAAAAAATTAATTAAATGTTGGTGTGCCATCTATGTGATAATTCACGTGTATGCAACGTCAGTAAAGTTAAAAACGTTAATTTTTTCTTTAATTTTAAGGTGATTGAATAAAACAAAAATTTAAAGATTAAAAAGGACAAAAAATTAAATAAATGATTAAAATAATTTTCTTTCATAAAATTGAATGTCAAATAAATCATTATGCTTATATAACAAACTATAATGAATGCAGGAAGTCCCACAAGATATTTTATTAATATATTGCAATTATAACTATATATATAAATATATATTACATTTTGGGTATATTTATAAATATTTATTACATTTGGGTTTATTATATTTTTTCAAGCTAATTTTATTGTTGTTATAAACTAGTTTAAAGACAATTCAATAATAAATACCATTTAATTTTTTATATTCACTTAGATTTTTTGAAATTCATTAAATTAAAAAAATTTAAATCTTAACCAATTAAACCAAAAAAAAGTAGCATTAAATTTTTTGGGAGGGGTCCACTTGCATAATGTAAAAAGTAAAGTAATTTTATACGCTTTTATAACTATTTATATGATTAATATTTTAAAAATGCAATTGTTATATTTCATGATCTACTCATGTAGATCACACATGTCAAATTTGATGTAAATTTAAAATTTTTAACCCTTTGTATTATGTAAAAGAATTCAACCGTTGAAAATATATTAATATATAGAGTATTTTAGATCAATATGATAGAGATATTGGATTGATTCGAAAATTTACATACATGACAAGTATAATTATATTAATAAATTCAATGGTTGGATCACTAAAATATTAATGATATAAATAGTTACAGAAATGTGTAAAACTAATTTACTTTTTACACTGTGTAAATGGATCCCCTCTCCTATTTTGTTGGTATATAATATATCCTTTATGTCCATTTTATAGTTTATGAAGACTAATCATTTTGGAGATTTGTGGTTGTCACTTTCAACAATATCATCTCGAACGTTCGAATTTACATTCTCTCTTGAGAGTGTAATGTGTCTTACCACTATACCTAATATTTATCGATAAAAAATTAACATTATTAATAATATGTTAAATGCCCTATAAAGGATATTTTTGTTATCAGTAATAAAATATTACTTTTACCAAAGAATCATTAAGAATGTTGATGTTTAAATACGTTAAAAATTAAAAATTACAATAAAGTAAAAAAAAGGTAAATTACATTCAAGATCACTAAATTATTAGTAAGCTTACTTTTTGGTCACTCTACTTCAAAAGGTTATAAAAGAGCCACCAACTATTCGATAGTTTTAATTTAAATCACTGAACTATTTAAATTTTTTTATTTAATCACTTATTTTTTAATTATTTTTAAAAAATAAAAAGCCTGACTTGTAACACCCCATACCCATAACCCATGCCGGAACAGAATACAAGGCATTACCAAACTCGATCTCATGCACACAAACATTCCCCAAGTCACCAAGACTTGGTCCAATTTAAAAAAGTTTCAATTTCTACTTTAAACATCTTATTATGGGCCTACGAGTCCCAAATCGACCATTGAAAACTATTTAGGATCAATCCGGGTCCTTAAACCATCTATAGAAAATTTGACTTTGAAACAGGGCACACGTCTGTGTAGAAGGGAAACACGCCTGTGTGGCCATTTCAACATGGTCATTTTGATGGCCCGTGTGGCTCACACAGCCTAAGCAATACAGGGACACACCCTTGTTTGACACACGTGTGGAATTAATTCTAAATGCACACCTGCAGGGGTTTTTACACGGCCTGGCACAAACCTATGTCCCTAGCCCGTGCCCTTCACACGGCCATGACACGCCCGAGTCTTAGCCCGTGTGCAAAAACATGGACATTCTGTTTCTGACGTCAGCATCCCCAAAATGTCACACGACTAAGGCACACTCCCGTGTACTAGGCGGTGTCCTTCACATGGCTGAGACACTCGGCCATGTCTCTGCCCGTGTGTTTACTACCATGAATACTGACTTGAAAATTTTACGTGCAGGGGACACGGCTGGACCACACGCCCATGGGGCAGACCGTGTGTCACACAAGGCTTAGACACACGCCCATGTGTCTACCCATGTAAACAACATAAGACTATTTACCAAACCTCTTTTCCACCCTTACTTACATAACCTACACATTAGCAACCAAAACCAATACAAGGCTATCTCGTGCAACCAAATCAGCCACAATAAACAACATTCCATGTGTGCACTTTACTCATCTATGAAGATAACATCCTTGTATATAAATCAAAATGGATATTAGCCATAATTCGAGGCTTAACACAAAATGAGGGATTTATCCCAAGTCAACACATTTGGCCAAATTAATAATGACACAAAACACAAGTCTAGTTCCCTATACATGCCATATTCAAAAATATAAATCAAACTATACCGAAAGCTTCGATTGATAGTGTGATCAATATCTTTAACTTTCGTTGATCCTTAAGCTAGATAAGTGGCACTATAAGAAAATGAAAAAGGAGAAGGAGTAAGCATCAAGCTTAGTAAGATGCATATAAATAAATATACAACATAACTTTTCTATTCACCAACAAGATCATAACATACAATTGGGCATAAGCAAAAACTTACTCATCAATATTCAGTACACATCATATATCATGAAATGGGCTCATTGTAATATCCTGATTTTGGGCCTAGTCGGAATAGTGGTTTCGAGACCACAAATTTGAGATAGAAATAATTATTTTATAACTATTTTGAGGTCTATGATATGATTGCATGATTTTTTGAAAATTTCGTGAAGAAATTCTATGCATAAAGTGCTTAATTTGAAATTAGGGACTAAATTGAATAAATTGCAAAACTTGTGTTCTAGAAGCGTTTTGCATAAAATTGAATTAGATTATTAATTAGAGGTCCTTAAAGAGAATTTGACCAATTTCTAAAAAAAATTTGGACAAAAATGGGCTTGGAAGGGTAAAAATTTAAAGAATAGTAAAAAGGGCATTTTGGTCATTTAGGGGTAAAATGAATTAAAAGACAAATTTTAAAACCCAAATGTGTCCATCTTCAACCCCATGGCCGAATATAGCAAGGAGAAACCATGGATAGGGTTTTTCAAGCTTCCAAGCTCAATTGTAAGTCCGTTCTAGCCTCGTTTTTAATGTTTTTTTACGTTTTTGGAGTCTTGGCAACTTGATTTAGCTTATGCTAGCAATAATTTAACCTAGGGTTTATATTTGGAAAAATACCCGTAGGTGAAATTTGTGTATTTTGGTGTTTTATGATAGAATATGAGGTTTTAAATTATGCTAGACAACTTGTGCTACTCTGTTTTAAGTAAAAACGGGCAAAAGGTCTTAATCGGTAAAAATACCTAATAGTCATAAGTACATGTTAGAGTGAGAATTTGATGTTTCCATAGAAGGGAAAAATGATCAGCATGTCATAAAACATATGAAAATAGGCTGAAGTTTAATTTACGAGCTTTGGGGAAAAAGTTAAATATGCAAAAGTTTAGGGGCAAAACTGTAATTTTTCCAAAATATGATTTTGGGTCAATTTGAATAATGTGAGTCCTAATTAGACTATATCTTAAATGACAGAGCAAGGAAAACTGAAATTCGGGCTAAAATGGGAAAAATACCAAGTTGTGGACGAAATGGTAAAAGTAGACATTTTCGCATACGAGGTAAGTTCATATGTAAATATTGGTAACATAGTTATTATTTTAAATGTTTTAATTTTATTTAAATGATATGATAATTATTATGAAATATTATACTTGTGATAATTGTTTGATAATATGTCAAATTATGTGATATAATTGGAAAATGTAAAATACTACCGAGTATCGGTATCGGCATTCTGTAGAAGATGGTTGAGATACATGATTGGGAAGAAGGTCCCGTTGAACCTTAGGAATGGATTAGGATACAAGTGACATGTCACTAGGATAGTTGAGTCCGAGTTCACTTATGGATGCGAATGTCCGAACTCGTTGAGTTGAGTCCGAGTTCGAGAGATGTAGCTAGGCATCCGAGCTCATTGAGTTGAGTCTGAGTTCACTTATGGATGCAAACACTCGAGCTCGTTGAGTTGAGTCCGAGTTCACTTATGGGCGTGTTACATGGTAGCTTGGCTACATATGTGGCACTTATGTGCAAACTTTCCATGTATCCGAATTATATTTCGATGTGTTCAACGGGTAAAATTCTACTCAAATGGAGGAATACTCGAGATGAAAGGGACGTATTGGTAAGTGTTGTGAAATGGATACTTTTAACAGGTATGTACTTAACCCTCGGGTTGAAAACTCGATATAACAACAATATGGTAAGATGATAAATGAAAATATGATATGAATGTCTTGGTGATGATTATGCAAATGATGTTTTATGTTTGCTTATATGGTTATGTTACTTGCTATTTGCATGTGAACTTACTAAGAATTTATGCTTACTCCCTCCTTTTCATTCTTGTAGTTTTGACAAGCCAGCTCGGAAATCGGGAACGGTCGGAGGCTCATTCACACTATCCGTGTATCATCTTGGCATAATGGCTTGTATATTTTGAGCATGGCATGTATAGCATTATAATCATTTTGTGTATATGGTCTTATGATATGGTTATTGAGTGGTATGGAAATGCTTGGTAATGATTAGCCATTGGAATGGCTAACCATAATCATATTTGGTGTTATGTATGCTAAATTGCTAGCTAATCCATGGAAACCATGAAATAGGTAAAATTTACCATAAAATAGATTCAGACACCAGCAGTGACATGAGTTTGAAAAATAATTAAAAATAGTAGAGATATAATTAGACGATGAATAAAATATGGAATTGAAGGATTATGAGTCTATTTTCATATGGATGAAACAAAACAGGTATATGAGTTATATTTTATGAGATGTTTAAATTTTTGTGAAACAGGGCCAGAGCGATTTCTTGATCCCCTGTTCTAATTTTAAAAATTCATCATAAATTGTAAACAAATAATTAGAAGTCATGCTTTATATGTACAGATTCCTTATTGATCTAGTTTTATTAGAAACAAATGGCATAGTAATTGAAACTCTTTACAGGGAGATATCGGATTCGTAATACACAGATGTCAGAGTAGTCAAACCCTGAAATAAGGGAGACTTTAACTAATAAACTGTACTAATTGGCATGACTAAAAATTCTAGAAAAAAATTAGTAAATATATATATGAGTCTAGTTTTAGTAAAAATTTACGGAATTGGATTTTGAGTTTCGTAACTCGAGATATGAATTTTTAAGCTACTATGATGCAGATTGCTATCTTGACTGGAAATTTTAAAAATAAATTGTTTGAATTGTTTAAGTAATGAATTAAGTCTGTTAACACCTCGTTTTCGACTCCAGCGACGGTCTCGAGTACGGGGCGTTACATTTGGTGGTATCAGAGCAGGTTTAGTCGGTTCTCAGACTAACTTAGCATGTGTAAAAGTTTAGCTATACATGCCACCGATCTGTGATAGTGTGATGTCTTCCGACGCGTATAAGTACCGTCTTATTTAGACAGGGTACTCTCCAACCGAGCTGCACTGACCATGTTCAAAGTTATGTGAAGGTATTTGAGTAAAGTTATGATTATGATAAGTCTCGGTTGAGAAAAGTATGAATAAAAGTTTATGATACATATGTGATAATATGTGAGATGAAAGTTCATGTTGTGATAAATATCCATATTTGCTTAATGCTCATATGATGTAGTGTATGTGGCTTACTTGATAAGATGAACAGAATAAATAGAAAGCAGTAGAGGTATGAATAAAGGTCATAATATCATGATACGAATGAAAATGTCCTTGTCTTGATTGGACGTTGAATGTTGATGAATGTTAATGATATACAATTTTTATGAGATAAAGGATTATAATGAAATGAACTTATCTATGTTAAATTGTTGGACTGAATTATATGATTGTAATGATATGTACATGATGATGCACGAAATGAAAGTTGTGATTGTGATGCAAATATCTATGTTTGTTTGGCCTTATATGATGTCATGAGCATGAATTAATTTAATTAAATGAATGGATAAGTAAAGCTATCTAGAAAACATAGAATGTATGCATAAGTATATTGTCTAAATGGGACAATAGGAAAATTGGTGTAAGCCAACATGAATGTTGCATTGCCTGAATGAATGACATGATTTTGATGATGTTGCTATGATGATGGAAGTTGTGTCATATGTGTATGTATAAGAAAGTCGAGTCAGAGGTCCTACAACCCCCCCTTACCGAAGTGGTACTTATAATGGAATTTCATGAGATTTGTATTGAATAAGTTTCCAGTTGAGAACCAAAAGAGTTCAGTGATAGAATAATTATAAGTATGATCAGAGACTGAAAATGAGCTGATAAGTAAAGTCAGAGCCAGTAAAGTATCGGATTGATATAAAGATTATTGGAATTATGCACTGTCCCAGTTAGAGAAGGAATTCTCTTTGGTAAATTGAATTACTCAGGTGCAAGGTCGAGAAAAGTGTAAATAGAAATTTATTCAGAACTGGTCTTCTTTAGTGAATGGTTTAATATGAAATTTGTGACGGCAGAACTAGTTGGGGAAATGATATTTGAAATGCGAACTATCTGAGTGTGACAGTTATGACTGGACAGATTTAACGGTCTCTTTTGAGATGTTCTATGTGTTTACCCGTTCTCAGAAATATGGCTATTGATCTTCTGAAGAAATTCTTGTTATATGGGAATGTCTTCTAATTCTGGTGTTGGATGAAAGCATTGGTAGTCTGACTGGTTTATAATTTATATTGCTCTATTTCATCGAGTATTCTATTTCATTTCGTCTGATAAGAATTGATGAGAAAATACATATGATATTATGATTCTGTTTCTTCTACTTGATGCTTCATCTGATATATATGTATTAAAGATATATTGTTCTTTTTATATTTGATTCCAGTGGGATTAAATGATGTTTTCTTTTGGACTTTCTTTCTTTGAAGAATTATCGGGGTATTCTATATTTTCTCTATGAGTTTGGTTTTTGATTCTCCGACATAGTATCGTATCTTGGGTTTCTTTATCCTGAATCTCTTTATTCTGGATTTCTTTATTCTGGGTTTCTCTATCTTGGATTTCTTTATTTGGTTTTCTTGTTATCTTTGTTCCATAATTTGTCAATTAAGACTCATGTTCGAAGTGCGTTCTTTAGCTCGTGATAATCATGTCAAATATGACTATACTTCTAATTTGATCTTGGTAATGTGGTGATTTTAGTATTGGGATTTTTTCTAATTTTTGTGTAAGGATTTGAAATCAGTAAAGGCATAAGTGATAAAAGCGCGAGTTTCAGTCGGTATGGTGAATTATTTATTTGAAAGATTTCATGTGACAATTATGTCAGGATTATTTTTCTCAAGTCTGATAATAGAATTTCATTTTTGTACTGATAAAAGAGTAAATAGTCTGAACGAGAAGTGTATATTTATTAGAAAGAGTTGGATATTAGTTAAAGTCACTACGAATGATAAGGTTTTCGTCTTGTGAAAGCTGAAAAGTTTATTACATGTTGACAGAGTTCAGATAGATGAGAATATTGGTAACCGAAGCGTCTGAACTAGACTAGTCTACATTGAGCAAAGACTTCCTAACTTTCAGTAATGTACTGTTGTATGAATTGTGATGTGTTTCAAGACAGTGAGGTAATGTGATAGTTTAGAGCATTCGATGTTACATAAAATCTGAGTTGTTAAAGAGGTTAAAGCCGAGCATTGGGATCTATCAAAATTATCCTTACTAGTGTTGATATTGGGATGAAAATGAGAAGGATTATTCTTGAGGCCATATCAGAATTATTTCTATGGCAGAAAGAGGAAAATGTGATGTATCCTATTGTTAAATGTTTGGCGAGATCTATAAATCATATCGGTATTGAATGAATTCCTACTCATCAGATTCAAGGAATTTCAGGTCTCTTTGATTGTTGGATTTCTTGGAATTCCGGTCTCCATTAAATCAAGTTGAGATCCGGGTTTTATGTCATGATATAATGGGAAACTGAGAAGGGTTGAAAATTCAAGAACAGTTGAGAGTTGATACTATAAGCTTTCAGATCATATGAGAAATTAAAAAGATGTATTGGAGGTACAGCCTAAGTGAAAGTTCTTCGGCACCAAATATGAGATTAAAAGTGAAGACCACTTTTCCGGTAAGATTTTCGGGGACGAAAATCCCTAAAGGGGGGGAGAGTTGTAATATCCTGATTTTGGGCCTAGTCGGAATGGTGGTTTCGAGACCATAAATATGAGATAGAAATAATTATTTTATAATTATTTTGAGGTCTATGATATGATTGCATGATTCTGTGAAAATTTTGTGAAGAAATTCTATGCATAAAGTGCTTAATTTGAAATTAAGGACTAAATTGAATAAATTCCAAAACTTGTGTTCTAGAAGCATTTTGCATAAAATTGAATTAGATTATTAATTAGAGGTCCTTAAAGAGTAATTTGACCAATTTCTAAAAAAAATTTGGACAAAAATGGGCTTGGAAGGGTAAAAATTTAAAGAATAGTAAAAAGGGCATTTTGGTCATTTAAAGGTAAAATGAATTAAAAGACAAATTGTAAAACCCAAATGTGTCCATCTTCAACCCCATGGCCGAATATAGCAAGGAGAAACCATGGCTAGGGTTGTTCAAGCTTCCAAGCTCGATTGTAAGTCCGTTCTAGCCTCATTTTTAATGTTTTTTTACGTTTTTAGAGTCCCGGTAACTTGATTTAGCTTATGCTAGCAATAATTTAACCTAGGGTTTATATTTGGAAAAATACCCATAGGTGAAATTTGTGTATTTTGGTGTTTTATGATAGAATATGATGTTTTAAATTATGTTAGACAACTTGTGCTACTTGGTTTTAAGTGAAAACGAGCGAAAGGCATTAATCGGTAAAAATACCTAATAGTCATAAGTACATGTTAGAGTGAGAATTTGATGTTTCCATAGAAGGGAAAAATGATCAGCATGTCATAAAACATATGAAAATAGGCTAAGGTTTAATTTACGAGCTTTGGGGCAAAAGTGTAAATATGCAAAAGTTTAGGGGCAAAACTGTAATTTTTCCAAAATATGATTTTGGGTCAATTTGAATAATGTGAGTCCTAATTAGACTATATTTTAAATGATAGAGTAAGGAAAACTGAAATTCAAGCTAAAATGGGAAAAATACCAAGTGTGGACGAAATGGTAAAAGTAGCTATTTTCGCATACGAGGTAAGTTCATATGTAAATATTGGTAACATAGTTATTATTTTAAATGTTTTAATGTTATTTAAATGATATGATAATTATTATGAAATATTATACTTGTGATAATTGTTTGATAATATGTCAAATTATGTGATATACTTGGAAAATGTGAAATACTACCGAGTATCGGTATCGGCATTCCGTAGAAGATGGTTGAGACACATGATTGGGAAAAAGGTCCCATTGAACCTTAGGAATGGATTAGGATACAAGTGACATGTCACTAGGATATTTGGGCATCCGAACTCGTTGAGTTGAGTTCGAGTTCGAGAGATGTAACTAGGCATCCGAGCTCATTGAGTTGAGTCCGAGTTCACTTATGGATGCGAACGCCCGAGCTCGTTGAGTTCAGTCCGAGTTCACTTATGGGCGGGTTACATGGTAGCTTGGCTACATATGTGGCACTTATGTGCAAACTTTCCATGTATCCAAATTATATTCCGATGTGTTCAACGGGTAAAATTCTACTCAAATGGAGGAATACTCGAGATGAAAGGGATGTATTGGTAAGTGTTGTGAAATGGATACTTTGAACAGGTATGTACTTAATCCTCGGGTTGAAAACTCGATATAACAACAATATGGTAAGATGATAAATGAAAATATGATATGAATGTCTTGGTGATGATTATGCAAATGATGTTTTATGTTTGCTTATATGGTTATGTTACTTGCTATTTGCATGTGAACTTACTAAGAATTTATGCTTACTCCCTCCTTTCCATTCCTTGTAGTTTTGACAAGCTAGCTTGGAAATTGGGAACGGTCGGAGGCTCACTCACACTATCCGTGTATCATCTTGGCATAATGGCTTGTATATTTTGAGCATGGCATGTATAGCATTATAATCATTTTGTGTATATGGTCTTATGATATGGTTATTGAGTGGTATGGAAATGCTTGGTAATGATTAGCCATTGGAATAGCTAACCATAATCATATTTGGTGTTATGTATGCTAAATTGCTAGCTAATCCATGGAAACCATGAAATAGGTAAAATTTACCATAAAATAGATTCAGACACCAGCAGTGACATGAGTTTGAAAAATAATTAAACATAGTAGAGATATAATTAGATGATGAATAAAATATAGAATTGAAGGATTATGAGTCTATTTTCATATGGATGGAACAGAACAAGTATATGAGTTATATTTTATGAGATGTTTAAATTTTGTGAAACAGGGCCAGAGCGATTTCTTGATCCCCTATTTTTAATTTAAAAATTCATCATAAATTGTATAAAAATAATTAGAAGTCATTTTTTATATGTAAAGATTTCTTATTGAGTCTAGTTTTATTAGAAACAAACGCTATAGTAATTGAAACTCTTTATAGGGAGATATCTGATTCGTAATACACAGAGGTCAGAGCAGTCAAACCCTAATACAGGGGAGACTTTAACTAATAAACTGTAATAATTGGCTCGACCAAAAACTCTAGAAAACAATTAGTAAATATAAATATGATTCTAGTTTCAGGAAAAATTTACGGAATTGGATTTTGAGCTTCGGAACTCGAGATATGAATTTTTAAGCGACTGTGACGCAGATTGCTAACTTGGCTGGAAATTTTAAAAATAAATTATTTGAGCTGTTTGAGTAATGAATTAAGTCTGTTAACACCTCGTTTTCGACTCCGGCGACGGTCTCGAGTACGGGGCGTTACACTCATATTCTATATATACCAAACAGGCACCTATACCACTCACAACACATTTATACTTTCCTCGTTAACTTGAAATCATAACTTTTATCGTTAAACTATTTGGAACACTATCAGATATTTATTAAGCCTCAAAGATGGGATAAGATGCCGATGCCATGTCCCAGGCATGGTCTTACACAAGCTCTAGCATATTTGTGCCGATGCCATGTCCCAGACATGGTCTTACACTGACACATCGTGTAGCTGATTCATGTCCCAGACATGTCTTACACTGGCTTATGTCTCGAGGCCGAAGCATGTCCCAGACATGTCTTACACTAGCACTCGTCTCAATGTCGATGCCATGTCCCAAAAATGGTCTTACACTTGCTCTCATAATGCGGCCGATGCATGTCCCAAACATTTCTTACACTAGCTCACAATAACCCATATGTTATGGCATGAATATCCGATTTATTTCCTAGGTTCAAACGGGAACTCTACTATCTCTATTACCATCATGCTTTCTCAATTCTACAATCAAGCAATTCATGCTATATTAAATTTAAGTACAATTCAACACATACATTAACATTGTAGTTGTATTATTTACATACAACTTACCTCGGATTACAAAATGTGGCGACTAGTCGATTTTCTTGGCTTTCCCCTAGTCTAGGTTCAGATTCGGTATTTCTTGATCTATAATAACAAAATGCACTTATTTAATCACTAAATAAAATTAAGCAATCGAAAATTCATATCTTTGGTAAAATGACCATTTTGCCCCTAGACTTTAACAAAATGACCATTTTACCCCTAGGCCTGAAAATCGATTTTCATCGAATTTCTTTATATCTAAAGCCTAGCCAAACCCTTTTTACTCTTATAGCAACTCTAAATTCCCACTATTTCACATAGTTAACATCTATTTTACAACTTATACAATATAGTCTTTTTAGGTGTTTTCATGCTAACACCTTTCAAAAAAGTTGTTTATAAGACACCCAAGACTCAGTTTCTTCCATAAAAACTGAGCAAACATTACCAATCCTTTCATGGAAAAACCTTACACTCTTGATCATTTGCAAAATAGTACCCACATTTGAAAGCTCATGCTTCAAGGGTCTCAAAAGTACAAAAATATTCAAGAAAAGCCATTAAAATCACTTACTTGTGAAGGCTTAAAGTTGTTGAAGTTTTCAAGGTTTCAAAACTCTTCTCTTGGCTAATATTTTCGGTTAAGAAGAAAGAATATGTGAAAAAGATGAAGGCTAGGGACTTAGGGTATTATTTTATCTCCTAATATGTCATCACTTACCTAACATTTTGACCATTTACTCTTCTTTGTCTCATGGCCGGCCAAGCTCTTTTAAAAGGGTCTAATTTCCCTTTAAAGATCCCCAAATTTTATTCTCTAGCTATTTGACACTTTTAGTTATCAAATTAGGACTTTTGCACTTTATGTGATTTAGTTTTTTTCGCAATTAAGCTCACAAACGTTAAAATTACTTCACCAAATTTTTTTCATGCACTCTTAAAAACATGCTATAATATCAAAATAATAATAAAATAATTTCTCTAACTTCGGATTTGTGGTCCCGAGACCACTATTTCGACTAGGCCCTAAATCGGGCTGTTACATGACTAGCAAGCTTCAAGCAATAATTTGACAATAATTATGGTGGATCAGTACTCATTGACGAATAGAAAAACATATCTTATATTTGGATTTTGGTTCACTGATCTGTAACATCAAAAACTATTTTATGGAAAAAAAATCAAATTGTAGGAGAGAAATGAGAATGGGAGCTTTCAATTAGTGAAAGTAGTGTAAACAAAGAAGGCCATACAAAAACAATTTTAATAAACCAATGACTTAAATGAAAATTTTAAAATAATTTAATAATTATTTAGTAATTTTTTTATAATTGAGTAACTAAACGTAAATTTAATAATAATTTAATGAATTTAAGTGTAATTTAGTTAAAAGAAAATCAAGAGGTATGCATAGCCTAGTATGGCGTAATAAATCTAGCGTACAAAAAATGAGACCTCTAATTTGGTGTCGAAATCGAAGTTGATCTCTCTCATTAATTTCCACTCCCATTTACTACGAAAGTCTTAACACATTTTAATCATCAAATCAATCAGAGGGTTATAATCTTGTCTTTTGCTTTACTTTTCTCTTTCACTTTTCATTTTATTCTTTGAAATAGAATTTTTCAGAAAATATAAATTTATGGTTTTTTTATGAATATTATATAGGTATTTACTCTTTTTTAAAAATCAGAACTATTATATAAAAAAATGATATTTTAGTTTTTAAATAGTTTAATATTCATAAATTTATTTTTTTATCACAATTTCATTTTAATTTTACTGTTTATCTCTAAATACTTTCGAGTAGCTCAATTTTGAAGAAAATCTATCCAGTAAAAATTTAAAATTAGAAACTTTATTGTACATGTATACTTGTAAAAACTATATATTTAGTATATAAATTTATATTTGAAAAAAATATATAATAAATAATAAAATATATTATTCGAAATAAATTAATAATAATACATTAAATATTTACAATATTAAATAAAATGTTTAAATTAAAATATAAATAAAATAAAATTTAAATACATAAATATATTAAATTAAAATTATTAAATGAATATAGTTAATTATTATAGATTGAAGGACTGTATCTACTCATAATTTTTTTATTTATAAAAAATTATATTAAATTATATCGCCAAAACAAATGAAATTTAGAAAACCATTAAATAACACAAACTTCAAAGGTAAGTGCGTGCTTGATTTTGGTAGTGAAAAATGGCTGCAAAATAGCATAGAAGTAGGAGTCCATGAAATAAGCGCAGTTGGTTACCACAGGCCACATGTGTCCAACTAAACACCAACGTAAGAGCGTCGTCACCACCCAACTAACACTGGGCCTAAATTGGTTCCTTTTTTCTTTTTAATTTATTTCTGAACGGCAACCGCTACCTGCTGGACTGCTTTGCTCGGAATCCCATCACCCATTCAAATCTCACTAATAATCTCGTTTCGCTTATAAAAAAATATTAATCAACCAAACTTAAATATACAAAGTAAGAAGACGTTTATCGAAGCAGAAAAATGAACAGCCATTCAAAATCAGGTAATTTATAGATAAAAGTTAAGTTTCCAAACTTTTATTATTGAACAATATCATGAAACAGCAAGTGCAATAACTACTGCAGGTCCTAAAACTTTCTGTTTGGACAAAATTATATTCTTGTCCAAAGAAAAGGAATTTGTACTTAATATATCCAACTTCTTGCACAAGATCCTAGAACCTTACAAACTTCAAAAAGCGAGAAGGAGAGAAAATCCACAAACCAGACCCAATAACCCCACAGCGACATTCCGGTTTGCACCGCCGAAATTTTGGTCAATTGAGTACACATTCCCTGGTGAATCGGGTATGTATATAAAGGATGATGGACTAGGCAGTATTGGTGGTGGTGGACAGTATTGGGTTGGCGGCTTTTTCGGTCTAGGTGGAGGCAGTGCTGGGGGTGATGGTGGTGGAGGGCATGGTGGCGGCAGTGAGGGTGGTGGAGGACTTTGTATACATGATGGGGTACACTTGATGCCTTGATCACCTGGAACAGTGCTGTCATCAAGCCTCCTTGATTCCAAGCTGTTGATGGGATATACAAAGATGGTGATGACAAAGAAAATGGTTAGTGATGATAGAATTTGGTGAGGATTGATCCACCGGTGTGTTTTCACCGACATGCTGCCTAATCCTGCTGATGGAACTCCCAAAGCTTTTAGCTAAAATGAATGAAGAGGTTCGATCTTTTTAATTTGGGGAAGATGTGGAAATAAAGAATAAGTTTGAAAGAACTAGCGGTGATGTTACGTAATTTGGTACATCAAAGACTTTGAAAGACTGAAAAGTGAAATTGATTTTGATGAAATTGGGCTCTACGAAAGAAAGAGTTTTAGAGGGCTATCGAAACGTGGTTTTAAGGGCACTTTTCTATTTTTTTTTTTTGGTTTTTTTTTTCCAATAAAGCAGTCTCGTTGCCTTGTTTCACAAGCGAGTCCCATTGCATGTGGAAATTATGGATGATCCAAAAATGAAGGGACCCATCATATACACTATCCCCGGTCATCATTAATTTCTAAATTAATACTATTTCAACAATTAATTTTTATTTGTTAATGTGATATCTTACATAATTAATGTATATCATATCATATTTTCCTTTATTTGTATCTAATTTATTAGTACCATATCATATCATATTATATTATAGCATATCTTTCTTTATTTGTGCATCTAATTTCTATTATAAATAGGTTATATAATATCTTTTACACATAAATTCTTCCTCTCTTTTTTTTCTTAAGTTTGTAACAATATTATCTTTTTAAATAAGGATAAATATTATTGATTTGAGATGTTGAAGGGAGTTTTAGTGATTTCAAGTTTAAATCACATATTTATTTTTTATTTAAATCATCATGTCAGACATAAACCAAAATGAAAGGTTTGAGCAAATATTTGAAGGTGGTGAGTGCTCCTTTCATCAACAAACAAAGTACAAATTTCATGGGTAGATGATGGACTTTGTGGTCACTCACAGCCCCAATTCAGGGTTGGGAATCAGGGGAAGGGTCAATATCTTGGACTCTTGTGCACCGTTTTCAGTAACCACTTTATCTTAGGATTCTTGTCCTTTTCCTCTAATCATCACTTTCATCCAACTTCTTCTTGTGGGATTAAAGAAAAATTACATGTTTTTCCTCATAATCTTCACAATTTTCCTTTCCACTTCATCTGTTGTGGCCTGTACTTTTCATCTATTTTTGTCCTTCTTGGAGTTTCTTTTAGAAAAGTTTTCTGTTGTTGGTAAAATATGAAGAATATGACAAAGATAATGTCTGAGTTAAAGAATATGATAAACAATCACCATACGAAACTTACCCTCAACTTTACCCAAACTGGTTTGGTTCCATGCTCCCTTTCTCTCGTCGGTTCATCCATGCTCAACTTCAAATCAAGCTTGCTTAGGAATGTCCAAGATGGTTTAAATCAATTTATTGTTTTCTTAATTTTATTCATCAGAAAATAAAAGAAAAGGAAAGGAATAATCCACACAATTCTGTCGAATTTTGGAAAAGGAAAAAAACTATTCTGAATATAAATAATTCAATTTATGTTTAGATTTGATTAAGGATATGTTTTTTTTATATTGGTTAGTTATATCTATTTTTAGTTTCAAAATTAGGTTATTTTCAAATCGAGATTTGATTAAGAATGATTGACATTCAGTTTTGATTGAAATTCAATTTAGGAATCATGTGAAAGAAACAAACACTTGATTTACTTGGTGGGTAAAGATTATGTTTTTGCAATGAAGAATATGAAAAGATAGAAAAATTAAGGGGAAGAAGAAGAGAAGGAAAATAAAGAAATTTAAAGAAAAAAGTTAAATTGTTCAAAAAAAAAGTACAGGGACTAGTTGTGCAAATTGACCTAAAATTTTAGTTTGATATGATGAAATAACGGGCCACATCAGATTGTTGTTACACCATTAACAACAATTTACCCAAAACTGTATCATTCATAACTAGCAAATTGACAATAGATTTGTTGTTGCTAATCGTTTTGTTTCAACTTGAAACCTAACTGATGTAGAAATAGTGGAATAATTAGGAAGAAAAAGGAGCAAAAGAAGAAAGTGAAGAAAAATGGGGAGAGGACAAAAAAGTTTGAAAAAAGAAAGTGGAAGATGAGTGAAGAATAAGAGATAGTAGGCATTTGTTAGAGAAGAAAAGGCCATCGTCTTGTTTTCTTAAAGCATCAGTGGCATCTTCTACCACCTACTTTTGCTCTCTTCCCTTGACCTCTAATCCCAACCATTAATGAAATGCTTTTGGATCCTTCGCCTACAGTCTATACCACATTAAAAATTATTGTTATTCTCATTAATTCAGGCCTACCACTAAATTAAATTTTAACTAACATTGATTTTCGTAATTCCTTTTACTCACGCTAGTCTGTGTATGTGTAAGACAATAGCTGGGCTATGGCATCATGAAGATGATAAGACCATATCTAGGATATGGCACTACGTGAGGAAGACCATGGCTGGGCCATGACAATACAAGTGTAAGACCATAGTTGGAATATGGCATAAAGAAAACGATGTACTCAAATCTGTAAGACGTTCTCTAATTTGACAAAAATTGGTAAGTGACATATGTAATTAATGTTGAAAGACTTATGGTTATTATTGATATTGATCTGAAATAAGTGTACCCATTAATATTTAAATGATCCAACGGGCAAAGTTTTGATATGAGATAACATGAGTTTGAAATGAATTATTATCGGTATATACCTGAAATATATGGAAATGATGGTACATGAAATATTGATTTAATGAAATGAATGATATATGTTTATGAAGAAACGACAAAAGAATGATATGTATTATGACATGTAAATATGTGATTATCTTTATTATGTTGATATGAGAAAATTATGTATGTTGTGATGCGTAACAAACTCAAGTGTAAGCTATCGGGAAAATAAGTTTATCAATGTTGAAATTATATGTCATGTGTACAAGTATGCAAACTAGTGTTGTTGCTTGATACTTAGACAAATGCCAAGCTATTGGTCGAATGGTGATATGTTTATTTATATGAAGCATTGGAATGGTAAGTATTTAAGTGAAAATACATTAGTGCTCATGAAAGAGTGATAAAGTCTAAATTATTCAATTTCTTATGAAATGACTTATCATGTGATCAATTCGAAAAAGACTTTGGCTAAATGCACTAGCTTGTTACCATGGTTGAATGATATGTTTATGACTTGCATGTCATGCATTGGAATAAGTGTGGAAAGTAAAGAAATACAAATGAAAATAAAGAAACTTGAAAGAATTAAAGATATTTAAAATTTTACTAAGCTTGGGATAATATGTATAAGTAATATTGTAGATTTATTCACCTTGTGAATTGATGAATATAGCTTCATGAGTATTGGGATTATTAGAAGCTCGATTAGGTTGGAAGCTTGTCAGAGATATATCATACTATCCATTGGTTCTATCAGTAATTTTGGATTATTTGATTCTGGTTATAATTTGACCAATGATGACATGTAAATGATTGGTTATGACTGGTCATTGGAATGGCTAGTGATGAATATTGTAACACCCCAAACCTGGTCTGGACGTTATGCCCAAATCTGGCGATGTCACATTGAAGTGTTTTTCGTAAAGTGAGATATCATTTAAAAACCCGTTCTATATTTAACCTCATTGTAATCTTAACGACGATTTTAGGATGTCTCGTTCATTTTCAAAATGTAAGTTGTTTGTCAAAAAGTTAATCATATTAAAACGTCATTAATTTTTAAAACGTTATTTCTTGCGGAAGCTCCTAAAACAGGTTGTGTATACGTGGTATTTTTTTTAAAAGCATTTATCTTTTTGAAAACTCGCGTCTTTCCCTACTACTAGCAGTTATAAATCAAAACAAATAAAATCCTAAATTAAAGTAAAAATCCACAAAGGACTTATTATAGAAAAATACCCAAAATAAAATTACTTATAATTTAAAAATCAAATATGAAAGTATGTGCAGTTGGATAGCCACATTTAAGTCCCTCGCAGCACCGATTTGCCTAAGACTGGGGATTTCCTGTATAGATAAACGATGGGTGAGTTATGAAAACTTAGTGTGTAATCCCATATCAAATAAACAAACAGTGTGCATATACAGTCTGGGCCTAATCCCAATTCAGTAATGGTTCAGTCTCAGTTAGGGCCTTAGCCCATTACAATATCAGTATCAGTTTGGGCCTGAGCCCATCTCAGTGACAGTAATAGTACAGATATGCAATCAAGAGATCCTACCCAGCCAGCCTCTACACTCCATCTCTGACCAACGCTGCACTCCATGTGGGGATATAATCAACCCATCCATCCCTATACTCCAAATAGTATCGGTTGCGGCACTAAACAGTGTTTGCAGTAGAACTGCCAGTACAGTACACTTTCTCCAATCATAATAAAACCCAACCCCATGCAACACATCATGCATCGTATCATGTCATGTCATAATATCATACATGTACTCAATACGTCTAAAATGGCATGTTTAATTACAATCATACACCACATAGGGGCAAAACAGTCATTTTATCACATAGGGGTATAACAATCATTTTATCAATTAGAGGGTCTAGGTAAACTTACCGACCCAACAGTAGGTCAACAGTTGTCTTGGGCAACCCGTGCAACCTTAACAGTCAAACAGTGAAAATGAGCCCAAGACCCATATTGCAGGCCCGTGTGGGCCCACATGCCCGTGTGGCCCACACGGCCAATAATGGTCTTGGCCATGTATATTACATAGCCTGGCCCAATAATTTCCACTCGTCCGTTTGGTTTACCCGTGTGGGCCCACATGCCCGTGGGGCGCACACCGCCCAATTCTGCCCATTATGGCCCAATACAGCCTCAGCCCACGAAATTGCTCATGGGCGGCCATGTCAACAATATGGCTATCTTTAATCACATAGCCTACCTACACGGCCGTGAGCATGCCCTGTGGCGTCGACATTCACTCATTCCGGCTTTTTGCTGATTTCTATAGTCGGAGTTGAGTTTGTACACACCTTGTTTACGAAAATGTCCAAATAGCTCATGAGCACCAAAACCTATATTCAATCAAGACACTCTATTAATCATTTGACAATAGGGTTAAACAACCCCTCTTAACACTTATCCCAAAATATTAATTATTACTTACCTTGATTGAACGAATGTGGCTTAGCCCACTTAAACCACTGACAAAGATTGATTACAAGATCCTTGGCAAATATCTGCATTACAACAGAATTCTATTAACCATTATTGTAATGCCCCTTACCCATGTTCTACATCGAAACAGGGTACGAGGTATTCCAGCTCATAATATGTATCATTAAATGAAACCGAAATAGAAATATGTCATCCAAATAGATAATGTATCATTATAACATATGTCTTGAACAATATTAGCCAACTTCAATGGCTTATACAAAATAATTTTGTTAAATAATGTAACCAATATTTTAAACCTAGGCAATTATGACACGTAACAAAATAACGAAGCCTACTATACATGCCATAATTCAAAAGAAATGTTTAGTTCAAATACCCAAAAGTATTGATAGTGTGGCAAATCTTCAACGATCCTTAACTCCCGAGCAATGCCGGATGACACTATAAGACAAAAGAGAGAAAAGAAAGTAAGCTTATATAGCTTAGTGAGTAAGTATATAAATAATAATTAAAGAATCTAATATGTTTACACATTAACTCAAGTGTATCTACTTTTAATTTCAATATTTACTCCACTTTGATTGAGCTGTCTCTCCTGCGTCATGTTCACTAAATAAATCATAACTCGAGTTACAAAAATCAAAATTCAAATCCGTAAAATTTTCCTAAAACTAGACTCATATAAATTCTTACTAATTTGTTTCTAGAATTTTTGGTTTAGCCAATTCGTACAGTTTATTAGTTAAAGTTTCCCCTGTTATACAGCTCGACTGATCTGACCTCTGTTCACTACAAGTTGAATTTATCCCAGTACACAATTCAAATAGCCATGAAACATGTTTCATTTAAAACTAGACTCAATAAGGAATCTATACATATAAACTATAATTCTTCATTATTTTTGTAAAATTTTTAATGATTTATCAAAGTTAGAATAGAGGATCACATAGTCAATCTGAACAACTCACACACAAATATAAATATCCCAAAATATAGAGTTTCTTTGCTTGCTCTGTTTCTTTTATATGAAAATAGACTCATTGAGATTTAATTCAATATCTCATTAAACCTCTAATTAAATTTATACTATTTTTGGTGATTTTTCAAAGTCACGTCACTGCTACTGTCCAAAACAGTATTATTGCAAATTCACTCTTTCACACTTTCTTTGTATTAACCTCACTTAGCATACATATCACAATTCATTTTCACCACATTTCATACATCACAAGTATAAGTCCATGATTACAATGCCACTGTAAAATTATCCCGTTGAACAATTCGGATCAATCCTCGATACTTGATGGTTTCAGCACACTGCCCCACTATCATATTTCATATAATTCGGCTCTCTTGTACACATGGTGAACACTTAGTACCACCCATGTGACCTAGCCAATTTATCTCGTAGCTCTCTTGTCTACATGGTGTCCTTCAGTTGGAATCACACATGCGACCTAGCTACATTTAACTCTCCCGTAGCTCTCTTGTCTACATGGGATACATCCCGTATCACACATGTGACCTAGCTACTACATAGTATCTCGTAGCTCTCTTGTACACATGATGTGCACTCAACACCATACATGTGACCTAGCTACGCTCCATCAGTATTATTCAATCTTTCCGAATGTTCAACTGGGATTTCTCTCTCTATTACTTATTTCCATTCCTCCAATAGTCGATTTATGTTTCAAAATTAGCTAAAATACATATAATAGGCTGAAATATAAAAATGTAAATGAAGTTAATGTATTATTTACATACAAACTTACCTAGGTGCAAAATATAGAAATTTTGCAATTTAGTCCAAAACCTTTTCCTTCCCCCATTCGAGATCGATTCCACGCCTTTCTTGATCTATAACAACACATTTAGCTCATTTAACACTCATACTATTTATTTCAATCCAAAAATCACATTATGAAAAAATTACATTTTTGCCCCCTAACTTTTACAAAATTACGATTTTGCCCCTAGGCTCGGGAATTTAATTTCAGCCCTTATTATTATGTTTTATGACATGCTGATCATTTTTCCCTTCTATGACAACATCAAATTCTCACTCTAACACATAGTTATGAACAATAGGTATTTTTACCGATTATGCCGTTTTGCTCGTTTTCACTAAAAATCGCTTAGAAAAGATCGTTCTCCTAACTTCAAACATTCATATTCTACTATTAAACATCAAAATACATGCATATCATTCATGGGTAAAATTTTAAACATAAACCCTAGCTCGAAATAATGGTAGAAATAGGTAGACCGAGCTACGAGGATTTAAAAAATGTAAAGAACATTAAAAACGGGGCTTGAATGCACTTACTATTGAGCTTGAAAGCTTGGGAAAAACCCTAGCTATGGTGAACATGTAAGTTTCGGCCAAGCTTGAATGAAGATGAACACAATTTTGTGTTATTTTTCCCATTTTATTTCATTTAATATGCAAATGACCAAAATGCCCTTACTACTAAACTTTCTAAAAATTGCATCCATGTCCTAATTTTTGTCCATATAAAGTATAATGGTCTAATTCCATTTAAGGACCTCTACTTAAAACCCCCATTTCAATCAAGTACTTTATGAACTAGAACACATTTTTTTACCTATTTCAATTTAGTCCTAAATATCAAATTAAACACCCAATCGATAAAATTTCGCAACGAAATTTTCACACAATTATGAAATCATAATATAAACACTAAAACTTAATCAAAATAATTTCTTTCAACCTTGGATTCGTGGTTTCAAAACCACTATTTCGTTTTGGCCTTCAATCGAGCTGTTACAATTATTGCTCATACACATAGCTTGAAACAAACGCATGCCAACTTACAGAAAACATAGAACCAAAGATAGGGGAATGAGGCAATCGCCTACATGCAAAAACGAAAGCCAAAGCACCAGAGTTGAACACGTGATAACTACGGACAAAGTTACCTTTGATCGATTGAAGAGAGAGAGGTTTGGATTGCTTCAATACCAGTGAATAATCCTTCACTTATTAAAAAGTTCTAGAAACTGAAAGGAAGACAACAAATAAGAAAGAGAGGAAGAGATTCGGCAATGAAAGAGAGGATTAGATGGATGGAGAACAGGCAAGGTTCGGCTACAGGGATAGAAGGTATTCAGCCACAACAAAATAAGATAAAGAGAGGGGAATTTGCTAAAAATCGAATGAATTAAGAGAGGGAAAAAGAGGGAGTATTCGGCCAAAGCAAAAACCGATAGAGAAAGGAGAAGGTATTCGGCCAAAGGCAAAAGGGAAGGCACACCTAATAGAAGAGTAGAGGAAAAAATAGGGAATCGGTAAATGAAAAGAATTGTAGGGAAAAACCAAGTCGAAACAAAAATGAGAACGAGAGATACAAGCAAGAACCTCTAGCACAACTCGACCACCAAAAGTGAAAACCAAAATTGCCAGAACCGAAAACTGGAGAGAACAACCAACCTCAGCCGAAATTCTTGAGTGCCCAGAATTCAAATTCAACACTAACACTCCCTCTCACTTCAACTTCCCATAATTTCCTCCCCAAAACCCTCCACCACTTAATTCAAATTTCACGCAAACACTGTAAACACTGTAGTGTTTCGCTCAAACATAACTCTTCCACGACATCAGCAGTAAAATAAAACACTTCCATTGCTCAAAGCAGGACTCGAACCTCAGACTTCAGGGAACAACAACATGCCACCTATCCCCTAGACCAGCAGACCCTTTCTGACATAAAATACCCTCATTTATTTAAAAGCCTACTAACTAAAGACAAGGTTATTCATTTAAAAACAAAAACTTTTGCTCAAGCCAAGGCTTGAACCCAAGACTTCTCAAACTCTTCCCAAGACACTTAACCACCGAAACAGACATGCAATTGTGTGCAACACAACCATACAAAAATAAATACTTAGAATTCTTGGGGCGTTACAAATATGTTTTGGTGTTTATGTATAAAAGTCCATCTCATGGTATGTGTTTGAAATGGTTGATTGATAAAAATCGTATTGTCATATTGATGATTGAAGTTAGTTAGCATATTTGATATAATATGCATAAATGTGAAATTGGTATCTAGGCAAATATGAGTTTAAGATTGATAAGAAAATAAATTGTCACTTGAGGTATCTATGGGTACATTGGTTGTATGTGGTTAATTGTCATGTATAAGACTTGATTTTGGTATGAACTAATTGTCATGGAATAGCCTAATTTCGAGCAACACCCTTTACCCGTATTCGAAGTCGGGATAGGGTACGAGGCATTACCGAACTTATACACAAGAAATCATGCAGAACCGAGACATAAATTTTTGTCCAAATTAAAAAATTCACAATCAATCGTATCGTCCCTTAAACGAGCCTACGAGGCCCAAAACATACATTGGGAGTGGTTTGGAATTAAAGCGAGAACTTTCAAAATTGTTAAAACACTTAGAAAAATTTCATGCTTTGGAGGGTCACACACCCGTGTGGGTATGCCGTGTGGTCGAACACGCCTGTGCCCTCAGCCCGTCTAACTCTCAATTTATGACATCATCAACAAATTAGGGTCACTCGGCCAAGGCACACGCCCGTGTGCTAAGCTGTGTGGGTGATTTTATTTTCATAATTTTTCATAAATTAGGAGCAGATTTCACACGCCCATGTCCCAGGGCCGAGTCCTTCACACGGTCGTGCCTTTGCCTGTGTGGCTAATTCGAAGCTAGAATTCAAGAATGCAGGGGACACACGACCAGATCACACACCCAATGGGCAAGCTATGTGTCACACACGGCCTAGACACACGCCCGTGTGTCTACCCATGTGGACAAAAATAAGGCTATTTACCAGGCCTTTTTGCCACCCTTACTTGCACCAACCTACATAACATCAAACAACACTAATCTAAACAAATACATACTGCCAATTCAGCCACAACCAAGACATCCACACGTCAATTTCATGTTATTTTCTATCACATACAACATCTCATACTTATCATCACTACCATGCAATAACCACATCCATGAAAGGCATCATCATATGTATATATATACTTAACCAATATTAGCCAATAGCATATGGCCATTTATAAAATGAATCAATTACCATTACAAGCTAACACACTTGGCCAAATCTATAATGACACATATAACAAAAAGACTAAGTCCCAAAACAATAATTTGATAGTGTGAGTGGATATCTGACCGTCTTCGATCCCCGAGTTGGCTTGATGACACTATAAGAAATGAAAAGAAAGAGGGTAAGCTTTAAGCTTAGTAAGTTATCATGTAAATAATAATCAACTTTAACATACAATAACCTACACATAACATAATGTAAATTAGCACAAAATCAACAAATAATCATAAACATATCTTACTCATTTGCATCCTTACAAATAATGCATCTTAAACTGAGATCATTTCTCATGAGTCTGCGTACGTACCTGTACCACTTCATAACATAGTCATAATTTCACATCTTTGATATAATCTTTAAATCACCCGTTTAACCACTTGGAATACTAAAGGATACTCGGGAATCACATACACATAGAATCATACCAATGCCATATCTTAGATATGGTCTTACATGGGATCTCATATCGATGCCAATAGCCTAGCTATAGTCTTACATGATTCTCATATCGATGCCATGTCCCAAACATGGTCTTACACAAAATCTCATAACGATGTCATATCCCAGATATGGTCTTACACGTAAACTCATAACCCTAATGTCATGACATTTGTATCCTAACTATTCTTAATGTTCAATCGGGAAGTCCCCCATATCGAATCTTTGCTGAAAAAATCCATGATGATAATTGTACAAGTCATGTAATAACAAAATATTAAATACATAATATAACTTGCATTATTTACACACAAACTTACCTCGGTACAAAAATAGTAGAAATGGATCTAATTTCAATAACCTTGTTTTTCCCCCGATCAAGGTCCAAACTTCGTTTATCTTGATCTATAATAGCAAATGTAGCTTATTTAATTATCACAATACTCAATTCAGTCCAAAAGTCATACTATGGAAAAATTACATTTTTGCCCCTAAACTTTGACATATTTACATTTTTGTCCCTAGGCTCGTAAAATGAAATGCATCCAATTTATTTGTTACCCAAGCCTATTCGACCCACACACATGCTCATATCAGCCCACATTTTTCTTCAAATCAGATTTTTACTACACATTTTACAACTTTTACAAATAGGTCCCTTTTAGGTATTTTCATGAAAAATAACCTAGTAAAAGTTGTTTATTGCACATCAAACTTTTATTTTCTACCATTAAACATCAAAATACATGCATGTCACACATTGGTAAAATTTTAAACATGAACCCTACTTCAGAATAATGGTAGAAATGGAAAGATCGGATGAATACGACTTCAAAAACGTAAAGAGCATTAAAAACGGGGCTAGTATACACTTACTATCAAGCTTGAAAGTTGAAGAAACCCTAGATTTGGTGCCTTGGAAAATTCTGCTAAGGGAGGAAGAAGATGGACACAATTTTGACTTTTTTCCCTCTTTATTCTTTTATTTATCAAATGACCAAAATGCCCTTTTAGCCTTTCTTTGAAATTTTCTCTCTATGCCCATTTTTGTCCAATAACTTAACAAATGGTCTAATTACCATATAAGGACCTCTAATTTAAATATCATATCAATTGGACACCTCTAACATGTAGAACTCAACTTTTGCACTTTTTACTATTTAGTCCTTTTGACTAAATTGAGTGCCCAAACGTCAGAATTTTCGAAAGAAATTTTCACGAAATCATTTTGCAAAACTGCAGACCATGAAAATATAGTAAAAACAAAATTTACTACATTAGATTCATGGTCCCGAAACCACTGTTTCGACTAGGCCAAAAATCAGGATGTTAAAACTCTCCCCCCTTAGGAATTTTCGTCCCCGAAAATCTTACCAGTAAAAAGGTTTGGGTATTGTTTTCTCATTGTTTCCTCGGGTTCCCATGTAGCCTCTTCAACCCCATGCCTTTTCCATAATACTTTCACTAGGGCTATATTTTTATTCCTCTATTTTTTGACTTCCCGAGCCAAAATCTTAACCGGCTCTTTGCCATAAGTAATATTCGGTCAAATCTCAACCTCTATTAGTGAAATCATATGTGAAGGGTCTAATCGGTATCTATAACATGTCGAAATAGGGCCTAAATGGAATAGTGGTTGCGAAACCACAAATCTAAGATAAAAAAGTTTATTTCGATTAATTTTTATGATTTACCGAGTGACTAGATGCATGTGTTAGAGTATTGATAAGAAATTTTATAGATTGCATGTTTAATTTGCCTATTAGGGATTATTTGCAGAAGTTGCTGTAACAACCCAATTTAGGGCCTAAATGGAACGATGGTTTTAGAACCACGAATTTGAAGTCAAAAAATTTATTCCGATTAAGCTTTAAGGTTTATTTATTGATTAAAATATTGTGTAAAAATATCGTTAAGTAATTTTACGGATAAAGTGCTTAATTGGACTTTTAGGACTAAATTGAAAAAGTTGCAAAATATGTGTTCTAATTCATAAGTACTTGATTGAAATGGGGGTTTAAAGAGGAGTTCCTTAAATGGCAATTAGACCATTATATTTCGTTTGGACAAAAATGGGCATGAATAGGACAAAATTTTAAAGAAATGCCTTAAGGGCATTTTAGTCATTTGGTAATTAAAAGAAATAAAAAGGGAAAATAAAGCCAAAATTGACTCATCTTTTTCACGGAGACCGAAATTAGCCTGGAGGAAGCCATGGCTAGGGTTTTCAAGCTTTCCAAGCTCAATCATAAGTTCGTTCTAGCCCCGTTTTTCAAGTTCTTTACGATTTTGGAATCCCGGTAACTTGATTAAGCTTATTCTAGCAATAATTTAAGCTAGGGTTCATATTTGGGAAAATATACATCGGTGAAATGTGTTTATTTTGATGTTTTATGGTAGAATATGAAGGCTGAAATTATGTTAAACAACTTTTGCTAAGCGGTTTTAAGCAAAAATGAGTAAAACGGCTTAATCGGTAAAAGTTGTTATTGTTCATAACTATGTGTTAGAGTGAGAATTTGATGTTGCCATAGAAGGGAAAAATTATCAGCATGTCATAAAACATAAGAATAAGGGATTAATTTTAATTCCCGAGCCTAGGGGCAAAAGTGTAAATATGCAAAATTTTAGGGGCAAAAATTGTAATTTTTCCAAAGTTTGAGTTAAGGACTGTTTTGAATAGTACATTAATTAAATAAGTAAAATATGATGTTTTAGATCCCAAAAAATGAGATTTGAATCTAGAATGAGAGAAAAATCAAAAATCGAAAAAGTTGGTAAAATGACCGTTTTAGTATCGAGGTAAGTTCATATGTATAATAAGCATTAATTTATGCATGTTTCAATGTAAAATTGAAATATTTACTATGATTGCCGAGGTGTTGAAAGTAAGTATAATTATGATGATTTAAATGTTCAATATTAATTTGACATGGAAATGAGAAAGTATGTAAGTTTGTATGTAAATAATACATTATCTTTATTATTTTTTTGTATTTCAGCATATTTTATGTATTGTAGTTGGTTTTCAAATCATAATTGACTGTTGGAAGTATGGAATCAAGTATTAGGAAGAGAGAGAAATCTCGGTTGAACCTTACGAAAGATTGGATGATACAGATGGTATGTAGCTAGGTCACATGTACAAGAGAGCTACGGGATATATGTAGCTAGGTCGCATGTGTGGTTCCAGGTGAAGGACACCATGTAGACACGAGAGCTACGAGATAAACTGGCTATGAGATAAACTGGCTAGGTCACATGGGTGGTACTAAATGTTCACCATGTGTACAAGAGAGCCAAAATTATGTGTACAATCAAGCTAGGTCACATGAGTGGTGCTAAGTGAAGGCCACTATGTGTACAAGAGAGCTTCGATTTTAAAGGTGGGCTGTGTGCGATACCATCGCATATCTATTATTATTCCGAAGCGTTCAACTGGGAAATTGATTAAATGAAATTGTGTATGAATTTGTGATGATAAGTGTAAGTATATACGCGTGTAACTTATGAGCAATATGCTCGAGGTAAGATTGTTATGGGAAAGTGATGAATACAATTGAAGTGTGAAAGATCAAAATTGACAATAAAACTGTTCTGGATAGTTGCAGTGATGTGAATCTAAAAATTTACCAAAAATAGTAGAAATTTAATCAGAGACTGAATGAGATATCAAATTAGAGTTTAATGAGTCTATTTTTATATAGCAGAAACAGAGCAAGGAAAGGAATTCTATATTGTGAGATATTTAAGTTTTTGAGAGACTGGTTCAGAATGACTATGTGATCCCCTGTTCTGACTTGGAAAAATCATTAAAAATTGTAAAAAAATAATTAGGGAATATATTTTATATTCCTGAAATCCTTAATGAGTATAGTTTCCAATGAAATAAACTAGAACATCCTTTGAATTCTGTACAAGGAGAAAATTGATTCGTAGTGAGGAGTGGTCAGAACAGTTGAGCAGTGAAACAGGGGTAACTTCAATGAATAAACTGTACTAATTGGCTAGACCAAAAATTCTGAAAATTTTATGGTAAGAATATATGTGAATCTAGTTTGAAGGAAAATTATTAGTTTGTAATTTGGAGTTGTGTAGCTCCATAAATAAATAATTTAGTTGTTGGTACTCTGCTAGACAGCTTATTTTGAACCTGTTTATGATTGTAATAATGAAAGTATGTGTGTTTGTGATGGTAATATTCCGAGAACATATTGTGACTTTGTTTAAAGTATGATAATGTATTGTTTATTAATATTTACATACTTACTTACTAAGCTATAATGCTTACTCCCTTCCTTTCCTTTTTCCTATAGTGTCGCAGATGTTAGCTCGAGTTGGAGGTCGCCGGAGGTTAGATCACACTATCAAAATATTGATCTTTATATAAAGGTTTTAAAGTATTTTAAGTCTTTGGCATGTATGGAGACTCGTTTAATTGTTATTAAGTTGCTAGGAGCTGACTTAAAATACTAACCTATGTTATTTGAAGGTCTCTATTGTATAAAGTCATTTAATGTAGATAGTCTTGATTATGTTATTAATTAAATGATGCAATTTATGAATGTGCATGCTTGCCTATGTGTGTGGTTGAATTAAAGCATGATATGGGCCTTGTAAGTTCTTTTTAAGGGACAGCTTGAATGTGTTTGAAACAGTTTTAAATTAGAGTGAAATTATGAATCGGTTTTTATACGATAATTAGTGATTAAGTCTAGTAATGCCTCGTACCCTGTTCCGGCGTCAAACACGGGTAAGGGGTGTTACAGTATCGGCGCAACATAGACACATGGAACACATCGTAAATTGTTTCTAGCTTAGATGGCAAAGCCAACCGATATGCTACTGGCCCTATCTTTTCGGTAATCTCATACGGTCTAATAAAACACGGACTCAACTTGCCCTTCCGGCCAAATCTAAGAACTTTCTTCCATGGAAAAACTTTTAGGAATACCTTATCACTGACCTGAAACTCAATCTCTTTCCATTTCAAATCTGCGTAGGATTTCTGTCTATCCGATGCTGCTTTCAAACAATCACGGATTGTCTTCACTTTTTCTTTAGTTTCTCTGACTAAATCGACCTAGTAAATCTGATTCTCTCTGAGTTCAGTCCAATACAATGGTGTTCGGCACTTGCGGCCATAAAATGCCTAATAAGGTGCCATCTTAATACTTGACTAAAAACTATTATTATAGGCAAATTTGACCAATGGAAGATATTTTTCCCAACTACCCTCGAATTCTAAAACACAACATCGGAGCATATCTTCAAAACTTGAATCGTTCTCTTGGATTGACCGTCGGTCTGCGGATGAAAAGCGGTACTAAAACTCAATTTTGTGCCCAAGGCTTCTTTTAACTTTCTCCAAAACCTCGAATTAAACTTCGGATCTCTATCTGAAATAATGGAAACAAAACCTTTTGCAATCTCACAATTTCAGTAATGTATAGTTTAACTAGCTTATCAAGTGAATAATTAGTAAGTACTGGTATAAAGTGAGCTGATTTCGTCAATCTATCAACCATAACCCGTAAAGCATATTTCTTTTTCAGAGTCAAAGGCAAACCCATTACGAAATCCATCGTAATCCTATCCCATTTCCACTCAGGTACCATCACTGGCCGAAGTAAACCAGAAGGCACTTGGTGTTCGTCTTTCACTTGTTGGCAAATCAAACATCTCGAAACAAACTCAGAGATATCTCATTTCATACCTGGCCACCAATACAATTTCTTCAAGTCATTTTAAATTTTCAGACTACCAGGGTGAATTGACAAATAACCACTGTGTGCCTCATGGAAAATCTTCTGAATAAGCTCGTAATCTCTCGGTACATAGACCTTATCTTGGAACATCGAACATCCATCAGAACTAATCCAGAAATTTGATTCCATACTCGATTCACATTGGGCTTTTTTGGTTTGCAAATCACTGTCATGTTTTTGAGCTTTGCAAATCTCTTGGAGAAACATTGGTCTAGCTCTCAATTCAGCAAGAATTGAACCATTATCAGATAAGGTTAACTGAGTATTCATAGCTCTCAAAGTAAATAATGAATTCCTACCTAAAGCATCAGCAACCACATTCACCTTTCCCGGATGGTAGTTAATCACTAACACGCAATCTTTTAATAATTCCAACTATCTCCTTTACCGTAAATTCAAATCCTTTTGAGTCATTAAGTACTTTAAAATTTTATGATCAGTATAAACATGACATTTCTCACCATACAAATGATGTCTCCAAATCTTCAACTCTAACACAATGGAAGCTAGCTCCAAATCATGTGTTGGATAATTTTTCTCATGCGGTTTCAATTTCCTTGAGACATAAGCTATCACTTTGCCTTCTTGCATAGGTACACAACCCAATCTATTCAAGGATGCATCACTATAGATCACAAATTCTTTTCCTGGCTCAGGCTGTACTAAAACCGGTGCCTCAGTCAACAATGCCTTCAACTTCTCAAAACTTTGTTGACACCTATCTGACCATTCGAACTTGACATCCTTCTGTAGCAACTTTGTCATTGGAGTAGCAATAATGGAAAATCCTTTAACAAATCGTCTGTAATAATCGGATAAGCCTAGAAAGCTTCTAAACTTGGATACATTCCTCGGCGGTTTCCAATCAACAATTATTGAAATCTTACTCGGGTCAACTCGAATACCATCACCCAAAACAATGTTCCCCAAAAATCTGACTTCTTGAAGCTAAAACTCACTGTTACTAAACTTATCATACAACTATTTATCTCTCAAATTTTGTAAAATGGAATCACTTTTACTAAACTTAGCATACAACTATTTATCTCTCAAAGTTTGTAAAACGATTATCAAATGCTCAGCATGCTCGGACTCATTTCGAGAATAAATCAAAATATCATTGATAAACACAACCACAAACTTATCTAAGTATGGTCTAAAAATCTGATTCATTAAGTCCATAAGCATAGGGGGAGCATTCGTTAAACCAAAAGGCATAACCAAAAATTCATAGTGACCATACCTCGTCCAAAATGCAATTTTCGGCACATCCGAGTCTTTAACTCTCAACTGATAGTAACTAGACCTCAAGTCTATCTTTGAAAACCATGTGGCCCCTTTCAATTGGTTAAACAAAGCATCTATTCTCGGCAAAGGATACTTATTCTTTATGGTCACCTTATTGAGTTGTCGATAATCAATGCAAAGTCTCATAGAGCCGTCTTTCTTTTTCACAAATAATACTGGTGCACCCCACGGAGAAAAACTAGGTCTCGCAAAACCTTTATCCGTCAACTCTTGTAACTGAGCTTTCCACTCTTTTAATTTTGTTGGAGCCAATCTGTATAGAGCAATTGAAATAGATGCAGTGCCAGGGACTAACTCAATACCCAATTCAACTTCTCTAATTGAAGGCAATCCGGGCAACTCTTCCGAAAACACATCTGAATACTCACATACTACTGGCACTGGCTCAATCTTTAACTCAGACACTTTGGTATTCAACACAAAGGCAAGATAAGATTCGCACCCTTTTCTCATATACCTCTAAGCTGTCATAGAAGAGATCACAACTGGCAATCTACCCGAATCATCTGATTCAACCTGAAGAATATCACCACTTTCACATTTCAGTTCAATAAATTTTCTTCCATAATTTACTACCACATCATGAATGGTCAACCAATCCATACCAAGTATTACATCAAATTCATCAAATGGCAAAAACATAAGATTGGCCGAAAAATAGTGACCTTTAATCATCAAGGGACAATTCTTACATTGTCAACTAACACATGCTTGCCAAGGGGGTTCGAAAGTTTTATCAAAAATTCTATAAACTCAAAAGACATATTCATACTAGATACCAATTTCATACAAACATACGAATGGGTTGATCCCGAATCAATCAAAGCAACAACATGAGTATCATAGAGAGAAAAAGTACCCGTAATCACGTTAGGAGATGAAGTCTCTTCGCGAGTGTAAATGGCATAAGTCCTCACAGGTGCTCTACCTTTGGGTCTCATAGCCGAAACTCTAGGTGCACTCTTTCTACTTAATCATCCATTTCTCAGATTTCTTTGTGGCCTCCCTTTAGCAGTAGTATTACCCGATCTTGCATTCTGAAGTGTCTCTTTTTCAACCATCTCGGGGCAATCTCTAATGAAGTGATCTTAGGAACCACACTTGAAACAAGTTTGATCATCCACCCTACACTCACCGAGGTGACGTCTACCACAATATGGACATTCAGGTCTACTAGGTCGAGCATTACCTACACTCGCTATCAAAGTAGTCTGAGCCTTATAACCCGAATATTGTTTCCCATGGTTTCTATTTAAAAACCCAACTAAAGCATTTGATTGAGTATTAAACTCTCTCGGTTCCTTAGATGAGGACTGAAGTGACTTACCCATCTGCCTCTTCTTTGAGTCTCGAGACTCAAACTCAGCTTTTCTTTTCTCTTTAGCCAACTCTTCAGCCTTGCAAGCTCTCTCTACAAGCATAACGAATTCTTTCAGTTCAAGAATTCCAACCAATAATCGGATGTCTTCGTTAAGCCCATCTTCAAATCTCTTACACATGAGTGCTTCAATCGAAACACATTCTCGAGCGTATTTGCTCAGTCTCACAAGCTCACGCTCATATTCTGTTACCGTCATTCAGCCCTGTTTTAACTTAAGGAATTCTTTTCGTTTCTGATCGGTAAGCCTCTGGATAATGTACTTCTTACGGAACTCTTCTTGGAAAAATTTCCACTTAACTCACTCTCTTGGTACAACCGACACAAGGGTGTTCCACCACTGATAAGCTGAGTCTCTCAGAAGTGATACCACACATTTCATACATTCCTCAAGTGTGCATGATAACTCATCAAATACCCTAATGGTATTCTTAAGCCAGAACTCCCCTATTTTAGGATCATCATCTATACCAGCTTGGAACTCTTTGGCTCATTGGTTTCAAACCTTATCAACTGGAGGTTTATTCAATCTTTGGGCAGACTTCACACGCCCTGGGCACACGCCCATGTCCCTGGGCCATGTCCTTCACACGGCTGAGACACACGGTCGTGTCTCTGCCCGTGTGGCCAATTTGAAGCTAAAATTCAAGAAAGCAGGGGACACACGGCTGGATCACACACCCAATGGGCAAGCCGTGTGTCATACACGGCTTAGGCACATGCCTGTGTGTCTACCCGTGTGGACAAAAATAAGCCTATTTACTAGGCCTTTTTGCCACCCTTACTTGCACCAACCTACATAACATCAAACAACACCAATCTAAACATATACATACTGCCAATTCAGCCACCACCAAGACATCCACACGTCAATTTCATGCTATTTTCTATCACATACAACATCTCATACTTATCATCACTACCATGCAATAACCACATCCATGAAAGGCATCATCATATGTATATATACTTAACCAATATTAGCCAATACCATTTTTCCATTTACAAAATGAATCAATTACCATTAGAAGCCAACACATTTGGCCAAATCTATAATGACACATATCACAAAAAGACCAAGGCCCTATACATGCCATAGCTCAAAATATTGTAATAATAAGTACCCAAAACGATAATTTGATAGTGTGAGTGGATCTCCAACCGTCTTCGATCCCCGAGCTATCTTGATGACTATAAGAAATGAAAAGGAAAGGGGTAAGCTTTAAGCTTAGTAAGTTAGCATGTAAATAATAATCAACTTTAACATACAATAACCTACACATAACATAATGTAAATTAGCACAAAATCATCAAATGATCATAAACATACCTTACTCATTTGCATCCTTACCAATAATGCATCTTAAACCAAGATCATTTCTCATGAGTTTTGCGTACGTACCTATACCACTTCATAACATAGTCATAACCTTTCACATCTTTGATATAATCTTTAAATCATCCGTTGAACCACTTGGAATACTAAAGGATACTTGGGAATCACATACACAAAGAATCATACCAATGCCATATCCTAGATATGGTCTTACATAAGATCTCATAACGATGCCAATAGCCCAAATATGGTCTTACCCGATTCTCATATCGATGCCATGTCCCAGATATGGTTTTACACAAAATCTCATAATGATGCCATATCCCAGATTTGGTATTACATGTAAATTCATAACCCTAATGTCATGACATTTGTATCCTAACTATTCCTAAGGTTCAACCGGGAATTTCGCCGTATCAAATCTTTGCTGAAAAAATCTATGATGATAATTGTATTAGTCATGCAATAACAAAATTTTAAATACATAATATAACTTGCATTATTTACACACGAACTTACCTGGATACAAAAATAGTAGAAATGGATCTAATCGTTAATAACCTTATTTTTCCCCCGATTAAGGTTCGAACTTCGTTTATCTTAATCTATAATAGCAAGTGTAGCTTATTTAATTATCACATTACTCAATTCAGTCCAAAAGTCATACGATGGCAAAATTATATTTTTGCCCCTAAACTTTTACATATTTACATTTTTGTCCCTGGGCTCGTAAAATGAAATGCATTCAATTTCTTTGTTGCCCAAGCCTAGTATACCTACACACATGCTCATATCAGCCAACATTTTTCATCAAATCAGATTTTTACTACATATTTTACAACTTTTACAAATAGGTCCCTTTTAGTTATTTTCATGAAAAATCACTTAGTAAAAGTTGTTTATTACACATCAAATTTTCATTTTCTACCATTAAACATCAAAATACATACATGTCACACATGGGTAAATTTTTAAACATGAACCCTACTTCAAAATAATGGTAGAAATGGAAAGATCGAATGAATACGACTTCAAAAACGTAAAGAGCATTAAAAATGGGGCTAGGATGAACTTACTATCAAGCTTGAAAGTTGAAGAAACCCTAGCTATGGTGCCTTGGAATTTTGGCTATGGGAGGAAGAAGATGGACAAAATTTTGACTTGTCTTTCCCTTTTTATTTTTTTATTTACCAAATGACCAAAATGCCCTTTTAGCCTTTCATTGAAATTTTATCTCTCCATGGCCAATTTTGTCCAATAACTTAAAAAATGGTCTAATTACCATCTAAGGACCTCTAATTTAAAATCTCATATCAATTGGACACCTCTATCATGTAGAACTCAACTTTTGCACTTTTTACGATTTAGTCCTTTTGACTAAATTGAGTGCCCAAACGTCAGAATTTTCGAACGAAATTTTCACAAAATAATTCTATGAAACTGTAGACCATGAAAATATAGTAAAAACAAGATTTACTCTGTTAGATTCATGGTACCGAAACCACTGTTCCGACTAGGCCCAAAATCAAGATGGTACATTTCGTCCACATGGGCGTGTGACTTGGCCGTATGTGACACACGACCTAGCACATGGGCGTGTAGCCTGGCCATGTGAGCCACACAGCCTACACACACAGGCGTGTGACCCCTTTACAAGAGAAAATTTTTAAATTACGCGATTTTTTTTCTATGTTGCCAATTTAGTCCCGACTCGATTCTAATGTATATTTTAGGCCTCAAGGGTCCATCTTAGGGACATTATGGTTAATATCATAAAATGAACAGTAATGATATGAATTACCTGTAAATGTTTTGAAAAATTTTGTAATGGTCTGTAACCCTATCCCGGTGACGGATACGGGTTAGGGGTGTTACATTTTGTTTTGGCTGTTTGAGCCTTTCAAGCCAACCTTGATGAAATTTTATCCCTTGAAACCCAATTTTGAGACTATATGGCCTAATTTTATTTGAACCCTTGCAATATTTATCCATCACTTTTCTTTTAATTATCTTGAAATTGTCCCAAACACTTGACTCAGTATTATTCAGAATGAAAATAAGTTTGAGGGAGTTGGAAAGAAGTATCAAATGCTCAAAAAAATTTGTAGTACATACAGTAAAATGCTCGTGAAAAAAAAGAAAAGGAACAAAAAAAGAGCATATGTACTTGAAAGAAAAAGAACAAAAAAAGAGCATATGTACTTGAAAGAAAATAGATATACAAAAGAACATGCGAAAGAAAATTAAGTTGGTGTATTGAAGGTAACTATTTTGAACATTCAATTGAAGTTGAGTCTAGGGTTTTTAGCCTAAATTTATCTATCTTTTACCTACCCCTAACCTAGCCACGTTACAACTTTTTAAAGACCTATTGATTCAAGTTTCTATGCTACCTATATTAGTGGAGAGAAATTGCTATGTTCAACATTTGAAGGCATAAGTTAAACTTAATGATTGCAGCTTAATCTTGAATAAGGGAATAAAATCAAATTGGTAGGGATTTAATGTCTTTATTAGGAAGAATTTAGTCTATTTTTTCTATCATAAGAATAATTGAGATTAATTTGAATGATATGTATACTTAAGTAGCGTAAATCTCAAAATTCTTGCTCTTAAGTATAAGTAAACCAAATTCATAATTCTGGGAAAAACGTCATTTTGAAGGAAATTTTCAAAGGTGTTTCTGAAAAAATTCTTTTCAATTTGTGCATTACTCGAGACGAGCAATGAATTAAGTTTGGGGGGAAACACGAAAATATACACACTTTTTCATGCCTTTTTAACTCAAATTCATGCAATTTCGGTAAAATTCTTGTTGAAAAATATATAATTATTATAAAATAATTAAATTTTACTTAAATTATTAACATGTTGAATTTCACTTAATTTTATAATAAATTTTGATTAATTTTGATCATTTTTGATAGATCCGCACAAAGGGTGAAAAATGGCTCGGTAGACATTGCTATAAGCGCAAAACCGAGAAGCAATTTTGAAGCATCAAGGAGAATTAATTTTTTAGCCTAAGACGGTCCCAATTATGTGTATCAATTCATAATATAATTAATTTTAATTTTAAACCAATTTAGCTTGGGTTAATTAAATTATTGTTAATTAATTATGAAAAAAGGCCCAGTTTAGTTGAACTGAGAAAACCGAACCAACCGGGCACTGGGTAGCCCAAAACCGTCTCACATGCTGACCCAATCAGCTTGTTTGGCTGATTATTTAGCTTGAAAAATGGCCCTTGAGGAATCCTTCAATTTGCATTGAAACCCCTCCACTATTCATGCCTTTCAAGACTTGCCCCTACTTAAAAATAACATGTTTGAAATCTTCAAACATGCCACATGTGTGGCTGGCCATGGGGAGAGTCTTTGGCTGTTGATTTTGGCTATTTTTAGCAGCCTTTTCAACCTATAAATACCCCCCTTGGCTGATTACTTCAAACACACCTCAACTTTCTCATCTTTTCTATTCTCTCTCAATTTTCTCTCTTCATTTCCCGTCTATTTTTCTTTATTCTCTTGCCAATTTCACCTCTTGAAAAAGAGTCATTCATACACCATTTGGAGAAGCATTAAAGTGTTCGTAGAAGCCTCGATTCCATAAGAACAAGCAGAGAAGGAAGAGTGGAGCAAATCAGTAAAGCCATGGAGAAACACCAGATTTGATTCTTGTTTCCTATCCTTTTAATTTTTGTTGTTGTTATGATGAACATGTCTATGAATATTTGTGATGTTGAAATGTTCAATTTAATTGATATGGCTTAAATTTAATTTGAGTTAGGTTGATTGCATTTTTTATACTTAATTTATTAAAATTGTCTTTGTGTTGTTATAGGCCCCGGTAAGATGTTTGATTAAGTAAAACCATGACTAATTTATTCTTGCATTACAATTGTAAGGTAACTAATGAATTAATTATTTAAACAGGTTGAAATTGTAATTAATTGACACGATACTTAATCAATGCATGTTTAGTCATCTAAGGTAGCTGAGGGTTAAATTAGAAACGGTATCTAACTGTAACACCCCATACCCGTAACCCACGCTGGAGCGGAATACGAGGCTGTAACACCCCGTACCCGAGACCGTTTCCGGAGTTGGACACGAGGGGTTAACAGACTTAATTCACTTATTTTCACAGTCCATTTTAAAAATTTCCAGACAGCTGACTAACTGCGTCACTGTCACCTTAAAAATCATATCTTGAGTTCCAAAACTCGAAAATCAGTTTCGTAATTTTTCCCTGAAACTAGACTCATATATCCATCCAAAATTTTTTTCTAGAATTTTTGGTCCAGCCAATTAGTATAGTTTATTAGTTAAAGTCTCCCCTGTTACAGGGTTCGACTACCCTGACCTTCCTGCATTGCGACCTAGATATCTCCCTGTACAGGGCTTCAATATTGATACCGTTTGTTTCTATGGAAACTAGACTCGAAAAGAAATCTATAAATATATGGCATGACTTTTAATTATCTCTGGTTAATTTATAATGAATTTCCAAAGTCGGAACAGGGAATCCAGAAACCGTTCTGGCCCTATTTCCTGAAAACTTAAATATCTCATAATATACTGTTCATAGGATCGTTTCGTTACTTTTCTATGAAAATAGATTCATCAAGGTTCGATTAAATAATTTATTCACTATTGAATTCCATTCCTACTATTTTTAGTGATTTTTTACATTCACGTCACTGCTGCTATCAGCATCTATTTTTAAGGTAGACTTTACCTATTACATAGTTTCCATGATTCAACTAGCCCTTTAGCATATATAGCACAAAATATGATCATGATTAACCATTCCAACGGCTAATCGTTCCCAAACATTTCCATACCTCTTAATGAACATCATACAAGACGATTATAATACTAAGCTCAAAGTGTATATAAGCCATTTTCGCATGGCTATCCAAATTTACACAAAACCAAAGGGTCCATGACCAACAACAAAACGGGTAGTCCTATACATGCCATTTCAAAGTTCAACCAAAAGTGTACGAAAAAGGGGCTTTGATAGTGTGGACGACTTCGACTTCAACAATCCCGAGTCCGATAGCTAACGAACCGAAAATCTATAAAACAGAGAATCAAAGAAAAGGAGTAAGCATTTAATGCTTAGTAAGTTTGAGCCATGAAATTAGACACAACCAAAGTATAGCATTCATATGGCTAAACGGATAATCTCATATGCACAAATTCTCAATATCATACTTACTTCACATTACCAACCCTTATATTCATACACAAAAGATCAACTTAGCCAAGGCCGGAAGCTCATTAATTTACTGAGCGAATATTATTTAAACGGAATCACCACCCTAATGCATATACGAAACGTACCTCATCGTTGGGTTTTACGAGCGTATCAATTTAAATTATTACAGCAAGATCACTCGTTCTCAAACCAAGTACCTTCGGAGTTTAGCCGGATATAGCCACTACCTCAAATGCCTTCGGGACTTAGCCCGGTTATAGTAACTTGCACAAATGCCTTCGAGACTTAGCCCGGTATAATAACTCGCACAAATGCCTTCGGGACTTAGCCCGGATATAATAGCTCGCACAAACGCCTTCGGGACTTAGCCCGGATATAGTAGCTAGCACGAATGCCTTCGGGACTTAGCCCGAAATTAGCCACTAGCTCAAATGCTCTCGGGACTTAGCCCGGTTATCATCCGAACATTCATGCACATATCAATAAATCATGACACATCTAATTTCATTTTCATAATTAGAGTTCAAACACAAGTCACGTATTAAGCATTCCCATTTCGGCTCACTAGCCACATACAAATAGCATGGTTTAGTTTGCTTTATAACACGATCTCTATGCACATACATTATGACTTAATCAAATCATAAACTAAGTCTCATTGCTCGAAAACTTACCTCGGATGTTGTCGAACGATTTCGGTGGCTATTCGACCACTTTTTCCTTCCCTTTATCGGATTTAGTTCCCCTTTGCTCTTGAGCTTAATTTAACGAATAAATTGATTTAATCATTTGAGCATCAAAAGAGGAACTCAAGATACTTAGCTCATATATATACATTAGACACTAAGGTCACATACATATGAAATCATGAATCAACTCAACATATTAGCCAATATTCACCTTAGCCGAATTTTCTAAGTCAAGATAAAGCCATCAACATGTTTACCTATGGCCGAACATACACATCAACCTATGTACTCATTCATGTGGTCGAGTATACATATTCCAATATGATTTCATTTCCATTTCGTTTAACACTTAACTTTACCACATGTCAAATAACCCATTTCTTTACTCATGTGGCCGATTATATTCGGTCATGCATACACACATAAAATCAATTTCGAGACTCTATCAATCCAACATACATTCGGCAATAGTCCATAATTCTCTCTCTCGGCCACTCATTTCCCACTTAACAAAGCTTCCATTCGAACTCATTAGTGAGTATCAATTAATTTAAGCTATCTTTTAAACCTTTATTTATCACTTCATGCCAAACCAAAGACCACATTCGGCACTTTCATCCACCATTCTACCAAGCATGCAATATTCAACCACAACCAACTCACATTCGGCGCTAGTTCATAACAAGGTAGCCGAATTCTTTTTATGGTTCAAACACTCATCCATCATCATTCACCTAACTTTAACATGAAACAACAAAACTCACCATTATTAACTACCATAGTCAAAAACCTTACTCAATCCAAAATCAAAATTTCATCATGGGTTACAAAAAAAATAACTTGATATCTCACTCAAGATCAACTAAAATTTCAAGAACTAATATGAACACCTTACCTTAATATTGACCTAAGATGGCCGATTGCTTCACTCCTTTCTTCCTCCTTTCAATTCGGCCAAGAAGAATCAAAGGACACAACTTGTTTTCATCACCGAATGCTCTTGTTTCCTTTTTTTTTCTTTAGATTCGGCTAGCAAGAACTTGAATGATGATCCCTTTTTTTTTCTTTCATCATTTTCCTTTTTCCATTTCTTTATTACTAACTTTTTATTTTGTTGTTCCTCCCATGATGCACCAACATAACATGTCTATGACATGTTTTGCCCATCACCCTTTGTCATGGCCGGCCACTAGTAATTAAATGGGGGAAATTGACATGCAAGTGCACCCCTATGATTACATGCACTAATAGATCCTTATAGGTTAACCTATCACATTTCAGAAGTGTCACACATAAGTCCTATTGACTAAATTCACATGCAATTTACTAAATCAAAGCTTAAAACTTTCACACATTCATAATCACATATTTTAGACAATAAATATCATATTCAAATAATTTGGTGACTCGGTTTAGCGGTCCTGAAATCGCTTTCCGACTAGGGTCACTTTAGGGCTGTCACAACTCTCCCCCACTTAAGAAATTTTCGTCCCCGAAAATCTTACCGGTAAATAGGTTTGGGTATCGCTCTTTCATAGAGTTCTCGGTTCCCAAGTAGCTTCTTCTATCCGTGTTTGAGCCATAACACTTTTACTAAAGGAACCTTTTTGTTTCGTAACTCTTTCACTTCACGAGCTAGGATACGAATCGGTTTTTCTTCATAACTCATGTCGGATTGAATTTCAACGTCTGATGGATTAATTACGTGTGACGGATCAGATCTATAACGTCGAAGCATTGAAACATGAAAGACGTCGTGAATCTTTTCAAGTTCAGGGGGCAAAATCAATCTATACGCAACTGGACCAACTCGTTCGGAGATTTCGTACGGCCCAATGAATCTCGGACTCAACTTGCCCTTACGGCCAAATCTGAGTATCTTTTTCCAAGGTGAAACTTTAAGAAACACTTTATCTCCCACCTGATATTCAATGTCCTTTCGTTTCAAATCCGCATACGATTTCTGACGATCTGTGGCTGCCTTCAGACTTTCACGGATTACTTTTACTTTCTGTTCGGCATCTTTAATCAAATCAATTCCAAAAATTTTTCTTTTATCGAGCTCGGTCCAAAACAATGGTGTACGGCATTTACGCCCGTACAAAGCCTCGTAAGGCGCCATCTTAATACTTGATTGAAAACTATTGTTGTAAGCGAATTCAATCAAAGGTAAATACCGCTCCCATGAGCCACTAAACTCGAGGATGCAACATCTCAACATATCCTCAAGTATCTGAATTATCCGCTCGGATTGACCATCGGTTTTTGGATGAAAAGCGGTGCTAAAATGCAGCTTGGTACCCAAAGCTTCTTGCAATTTCTTTCAAAATCGCGAGGTGAATCTCGGATCTCTATCCGACACAATAGAAATCGGTACCCCGTGTAACCTCACAATCTGAGAAACATACAATTCAGCTAGTTTATCCAATGAAAACTGCGCACATACGGGGATAAAATGAGCCGACTTAGTCAGTCTATCAATAACAACCCAAATCGCATCTTTTTTACTTGTCGACAATGGCAACCCAGACACAAAATCCATCGTGATTCTATCCCATTTCCATTCAGGTATCATGATCGGCTAAAGTAAACCCGTAGGCACTTGATGTTCCGCCTTCACTTGCTGACATATTAAACACTTCGAGACAAAATTGGAAATGTCTCGTTTCATGCCATGCCACCAAAACTGACGTCTCAGATCGTTGTACATTTTCGTACTCCCCGGGTGAATTGACATTCGGCTACAATGAGCTTTGTTCAGAATCATCAAAATGAGTTCTGAATTTCTTGGAACACACAACCGACTTCTGAACCTCAAACAATCATCATCATCAATTTGAAACTCTGATTCCATATTTGGAACACATTCAGCCCGTTTTGCAACCAATTCATCATCGACTTTTTGAGCTTCACGAATTTGATGAATCAATAATGGTTTGGCCTTTAATTCCGCCACTAACACATTGTCGGATAGAACAGACAAGTGTACATTCATCGCTCGTAAAGCAAACAGTGATTTACGGCTTAAGGCATCCGCAACCACATTAGCCTTTCCCGAGTGATAGTCAATGACAAGCTCATAATCTTTTAACAACTCGAGCCAATGTCTTTGTCGTAGATTTAAGTCTCTTTGAGTCATCAAATATTTGAGACTTTTGTGATCCGAAAATACATGGCACTTCTCACCAAATAAGTAATGTCGCCATATTTTCAAAGCGAATACGATGGCAGCTAATTCGAGATCATGGGTCGGATAATTTTTCTCATTTGGCTTTAATTGTCTCGACGCATAGGCCAGAACTCGACCTTCTTGCATCAATACGCAACCCAACCCAAGTAGGGAGGCATCACTATAAATGACAAACTCTTTGCCTGATTCGGGTTGCACTAGAATTGGAGCTTCAGTCAAATAAGTTTTCAGTTGATCAAAACTTTTCTGACATTTTTCCGTCCATTCGAACTTAACATCTTTTTGAAGTAGCTTCGCCATTAGTGTGGCTATCATCGAGAAACCTTTTACAAACTGTCGGTAGTAACCGGCAAGTCCCAAAAAGCTCCGAACCTCAGTAATATTTCTCGGAGGCTTCCAATTAAGTATGGCTGAAATTTTGCTCGGATCAACTCGAATACCCGATCCAGATACCACATGGCCTAAGAAGCTCACCTCTCTTAACCAGAACTCACACTTACTGAACTTAGCAAATAACTGCTTATCCCGTAAAATTTGCAACACTAATCTCAGGTGCTCAACATGTTCGGTCTCATCTCTTGAATAGACCAAAATGTCATCAATAAACACAACTAAGAACCGGTCCAAATACTGCCTAAAGATCCGATTCATCAAATCCATAAATACCGCAGGGGCATTAGTGAGCCCAAATGGCATCACTAAGAACTCGTAGTGGCCGTATCTCGTTCTGAAAGCAGTTTTGGGTATATCCGAATCTCGAACTCGCAGCTGGTAATAACCCGATCTCAAATCTATCTTCGAAAACACTGAGGCTCCCTTTAGTTGATCAAACAAATCATCAATACGTGGCATCGGATATTTATTCTTTATTGTCACCTTATTCAGCTGACGATAGTCGATGCACAACCTCATGGTTCCATCCTTCTTTTTCACAAACAATACTGGTGCACCCCAAGGAGAGAAACTTGGTCGAGCGAAACCTCAATCCGTCAATTCTTGCAACTGAGCTTTCAACTCTTTTAACTCGGTTGGTGCCATACGATACGGAGCTATCGAAATCGGCGTAGTCCCAGGTACAAGCTCAATACCAAACTCTACCTCCCGAACAGGTGGTAAACCCGGTAATTCCTCGGAAAAACATCCGGGTATTCACAAACCACCGGCGCAGATTCAGGTTTCTTTTCTAACTCTTTGTCATCAAGTACATACGCAAGGTATGGTTCGCACCCCTTTCTTACATATTTCTTGTAACACCCCGTACCCGAGACCGTTTCCGGAGTCGGACACAAGGGGTTCACAGACTAAATTCGCTTACTATCGCAGTCCATTTAAAAAAAAATTTCCAGGCAGTTGGCTAACTGCGCCACTGTCACCTTAAAAATCATATCTTGAGTTTCACAACTCGAAAATCAGTTTCGTAATTTTTCCCTGAAACTAGACTCATATGCCCATCTACATATTTTCTTCTAGAATTTTTTGTTGGGCCAATTAGTACAGTTTATTAGTCAAAGTCTCCCATGTTACAGGGATCGACTACACTGACCTTTGCGCATTACGACTTGGATATCTCCCTGTACAGGGATTCAATACTGATGTCGTTTGTTTCTATAGAAACTAGACTCAGATAGGAATCTATAAATATATGGCATGACTCCTAATTATCTCTGGTTAATTTATAATGAATTTCCAAAGTCGGAACAGGGAATCCAGAAACCGTTCTGGTCCTGTCTCACGAGAACCTGAATATCTCTTAACATACTGTCCATATGATTGTTTCGTTACTTTCCTATGAAAATAGATTCATCAAGGTTCGTTTACATAATTTATTCACTATTTAATTCCATTCCTACTATTTTTAGTGATTTTCCAAATCTACATCACTGCTACTGTCAGCATCTGCCTTTAAGGTAGACTTTACCTATTTCATAGTTTCCATGATTCAACTAGCCCTTTTAGCATAAATAGCACAAATTATGATAGTGATTAACCATTCCCATGGCCAATCCTTGTTAAGCGTATCCACACCTCTCAATAACCATATCCATACCAAATGATTATAACATTATGCTCAAACATATATAAGCCATTTTCGCATGGCTATCCAAAATTATACAAATCCAAATGGTCCATGACCCACAACAAAAAGGGTAGTCCTATACATGCCATTTTCAGAGTTCAACCAAAAGTGTACCAAAAGGGCTTTGATAGTGTGGGAGACTTCGACTTCCAAAAATCCCGAGTCCGATAGCTGACGAGCCAAAATCTATAAAATAGAGAAACAAAGAAACGGAGTAAGCAATTTATGCTTAGTAAGTTTTGAGCAAAGGATTCCAGCACAACAAAAGTATAGCATTCATATAGCTAAACGGATAATTTCATATGCACAAATTTTCAATATCATACTTACTTCACATTACCAACCCTTATGTTCATACACAAAAGATCAACTTAGCCAAAGGCCGGTAGCTCATTTATCAACTGAGCGAATACTTATTTGTAAGGGCTCAACTAATTCAAAGCACATACGAAACATACCTCAATGTTGGGATGTTACAAGCGTATTAACTGAAATTTTTACAGCAAGATCATTCATTCCCAAATCACGTACCTTCGGAATTTAACCGGATATAGCTACTCGTTCAAATGCCTTCGGGACATAGCCCGGTTATAGTGACTCGCACAAATGCCTTCGGGACTTAGCCCGGTTATAGTAACTCGCACAAATGCCTTCGGGACTTAGCCCGGTTATAGTAACTCGCACAAATGCCTTCGGGACTTAACCCGGATTAGTAACTCGTACCAATGCCTTCGGGCTTAGCCCGGAATTAGTAACTCGCACAAATGCCTTCGGATCTTAGTCCGGATATGGTCACTTAGCACAAAGCCTTCGGGACTTAGCCCGGACATCATTCAAATAACCATGCACATTTAACAATAAATCATGACACATTCGTATTTCATTTTCATTAGCAAAACTCAAACACAAGACACTTATCATTCTTGCAATTTCGGCTCAATAGCCACACACAAAGAGCATGATTTTGATTTGCTTAAAACATGATCTAATCAAATCATAATTTAAGCTCTATTACTCAAGAACTTACCTCGGATGTTGTCGAACGATTTCGATGGCTATTCGACCACTTTTTCCTTCCCTTTATCGGATTTAGATCCCCTTTGCTCTTGAGCTTAATTAAACAAATAAATTGATTTAATCATTTGAGCATCGAAAAGAGGAACACTAGGCACTTAGCCCATATTTATACATTAGACATTAATGTCACATACATGTGAAATCATGCATCAACTCAACATATTAACCCACACTCCCTTTTAGCCGATTGTCCTAACCAAGATATAGGCATTAATATGTTTGCCTCTAACCGAATGCATGCAACACAAATCTTCTTATGTGGCCGAGTATGCATGTATATGTTGAGGCCAATTATATGCTTAATACTTCCCACAAGTATGGTTACTTGTATTAGTTATATACCGTTTCGTTTCAAATTCAAAACTCGGCTAATACGCATTTATACACTAGTAATCAAATACTAACATTTTGCATTTTATCTTACTACCATTTCACTTCTACTTTCTACCATGGCCGAATGCATCAAGACACCATTTACCCTTGCAAGGCATAAATTTCATCATCAAAACTAACAAGCTTATAATCCCATGACCGAAACTTCTAACAACACCAATTAAAATACTTCATGGGTTTGAGGTAAAACCAAGAAAGAAACTCATGAATATCGAGATATAAGCACTAACATTGTTCATCTAGATTTAGCATGACACAACATCCATCACCCTTATATTTACCATAGCCGAAAACCTTACTCATTCCAAAAATTCAAATCTCAACTTGGTCACAAAAATAACTTGGTATCTCACCAACACAACATCAACACCAAGCAAGAATGATGCATCCATGGCCGAGTGTCATTTCCATCACATAGCAAGATTTAGACCATGGGCTAGGTAGAACTCAAGCTAACAACTAAAACATGCATGCATCTCATGGAACATCATCAAACATACTTTAGCCTAGTTACATGCATGGCCGAACCTCTTGAACCTTTCTTCTTCCTTCCTCCTTAAAATTTTCGGCCAAGGATGAACCAAAGGATGAACACTTTTTTTTTTGTTTTTCTTTCTAGTTTCGGCAAAATGGGGGAACAACCACACACTTTTTTTTTGTTTTCATCATATTCCCTTTCATTATTTTATTCCCAGGCTCCTTATTTTATCATACTTCCCATGAAACACTAACTTAACATGTTTATGACATGTTCTTGCCCATCACACTTGGTCTACCATACTTGTCATGGCCGGCCACTACTAATTAAGGGGGAAATTGACATGCAAGTCCCCCCTTTTTATTTCATGC